>NC_079172.1:33941924-34091924 GCF_947568905.1 Ostrea edulis | reverse complement strand
ATAGTACAGGGGTTTCACAGTCTCGTTTAAAGTCAGTATTTCGCCAATTCGTTGACCGTTATAACGATCTAGTTTGTTAGTATATAGCATTGGTTCAAATGCTGTCCGACTTGTTTAATACCAAATTTTGTTAAACCGTTCTTGGTACACTGATTTTGACTACGGATAACTCCGTTTACCTGATCAAGATATAGGTCTCACGGCGGGTGTGACTGGTCGACAGGGGATGCTTACTCCGCCTAGGCACCTGATCCCACCTCTGGTATATCCAGGGGTCCGTGTTTACCCATCTATCTATTTTGTATTGCTTATAGGAGTTGTGAGATTGATCGCTGTTCGTTATCTTCATCTTTCATGCATCACAAGAAAATTTTATGGTTATTAATGTCCATCAAACCATGACGCCTGTTGTAGGTGTCTGCTCCAGTAATTCCCTGATTCTATTCCACTCCATGGATTGCTGCGGTGAAGGATTAGGAAGACGATCAACAGTTAAAGTTGTAAAGAAGCTGTCCTCCTCCACCTATGTCACACTTTCGTTCACTTGCTTCCAGTGAAGTTAGTGAACATCGATGGGTGGTTCGGTAACGTTAAACAATAGTTGAATGCTGGAACAATAAATGATATAACGGTTTTTGTATGATATTACGTTTATGTTCGTATAGAATATAACTTAACCTACGCACTCTGTAAATGAGCTAAGATTATAACTCTAATATAGATCTAACTGCGCACTATACAAATTGTTAATAGCGCCCTATTTAACACTCGCTGTAATTACATGTAAACCTCTTAATTCTGTTAAACTGTCAATAACTGACAAAAACACCGTATCAGACAGCAAACCATCTTCACAAGTCAAGGGTTATTGATTCGTTACCTCGCACTAACCCTTGACATCAGTCGCTATTTAAAAGTTGGGCTCGAGAAAAAGGATGACGCAAAACGTTAAAATTAATCAGCCAATGGGATTTCTTGTTTCAGATGAAAGTTTGGTAAGGGAATAAACAGAAAGTAAAAAATGGTTGATGAAAAGATGTGAAAAACATCAAATCGATCATTTGACTGAAAACCAAAAGCTTTCGATATCATGTATCAGAGAAGGAAAAGATGTTTTTATTGGGACTAAAACCGGCAGTGGTAAATCGCTACCTTACGAAGTTGTTCCCATTATTTTGGGGGGAAATGCAGTGACGCTGATAGTCGCCCCACTTTTCAACATCATTGCGTGTTAAATTATTTCGTAACGTAATCAATAATTCACATTTTTCGTCCTTTAATTGTTGTAGTTTATTATATAGTTCATAGTCAATTTTAGACAACTTGTTTAATTTGTTAAAACATAGTCGACAAACGTACTTCGACAATCCATCATTTTCATTCGGCTCATACCCCAAAACCTCGTCTAATTGTTTCTTCAAGCAAAACGAACTCCCAAAAAATCAATCGATGGTATCTGTCTTGTACTAATTGGCCACAAATTCTACACCATAATGCCGTCGCCATGCGTGTTTACTGTTTAGTTTTGTTTTCGACCGATTATAAAAGCCGTTGTCTGATTGGTTTGCAGCTCCAGGCTGCAAACCAATCATATGTTTCTTCTCGAGCCCAACTTTTAAATAGCGACTGATGTCAAGGGTTAGTGCGAGGTAACGAATCAATAACCCTTGACTTGTGAAGATGACAGCAAACATAAACATTGTAATATTGTATAGCGCAGTTAAGATATATAACAGATCCAAGACTAAATCTCCGGTATGTAAACGAATACACTTAACGAAATATTATCGCGCACTGATACTTCAAATCATCCTAAACATTGAGTTAGTAGGAAACTATGACTAAGTTTAAATTACCCATACTAAAGATCGATTGTGGTAAGAATGAACCATACACGTCCAAAACCAGGTATGATGTCATCTGACAAAGTTATTGCTTACCATATACGACACTGTTTTCCAATGACAAAGTACGATGTCGATATCGAAGATATGGTTTTCATATCGCCAATTGACAAAGACTATTTTCAAAGGTCATATACAATAATGATATAATATTAGTTTTAGGGTTAGACGATATATCTGTAGGACTCGAAAGTGCGATGGGACTCCAAAGTGCGATGGTCACGACAAAGTGCGATTGTCTGCGCCAAACCCCAATGGTGTGACACGCCAAAGTGCGATGGTGTGACACGCCGAAATCCATTGGTTTGTAAACGATACAGTGTTTTGGTACAGACTGAACAAACCGTGTGGTTTTTTTTACCAAAATATCAGTGTAAATCCATGCACAGAAACAAGAAAAAGAACTTATTATATTACCATTTAGTTGTCGTGTTGTTAAACACATTTTCCAACGCAAAATCGTATAGAATGTTTTGTATCATAGCATACCCCAGGAATTAATACATGTACGTCAAAGTAATAAATGATCATGAATTAAAGAATGTTTGGGCGAAGTAGATAGTTCGACTACAAATTTATTTTGCCGTTCTCACTATCCTCAACAGTGTAAACCTTGCCGTTGCTGTCGTCCATGTTGTATTTCTTCGGTTTATTTTGAAAGACGTTTAGAATGACGTCACAATGACATGACGTCACAACCGATACTGAACTCCGCACCATCGGACTTTGTCGTGACCATCGCACTTTAGAGCGACCATCGCACTTTAGAGTCTTACATATCTATAGGGACTGCCTTACCCTAACTGATGGCGCCACATTTATGGGGGCTAGCATATTAGAAGTGTTCCATTGTATGACACCAGTCCATGAAATTTTTAATAAACCTTCGTACCGTGTCAAATTTTATATTCTAGTATTCATTACATCTGGTATAATAGCTCTAAAACTTCATTGTTATTTCGGATTTCAAACATTTCGGTTGAGCATCACTGAAGAGACATTATTTGTCGAAATGCGCATCTGGTGCATCAAAATTGGTACCGTATAAGTCTTACATAGGAAGGAATATCTCAAAGTAAAAGTGGCGCGCATGATGATGATAGTCAACAAGATCAAGATTCAATATCGATACAATATCGACAAAATGAAAGAATCTCAACGGTCATGATTCAATACTATATCAACAGGAAGAATTTACTAAGACTAAAAGTACCATGCATGATTCAGATGATAGTCAACATGATAATGATTCTATAACGATGCGATATCGTCGATATCGACAGAAAAAATACGAAGACTAAAGGTGATATGCATGATTTTGATGATAGTCAACACGATAATTATAGGATACTAAGTATGATAATGTCGATATCAAAGAGACAGAAAACCCTCATCAATCATGATTCCTTATCAATACGATATCAGCTATAAGATTCTTTGGTATTACAACCTCAGTACAATATCCAGTATTGTTGAAAAAGTCGATATCGTACTGATATCGTGTCAATATTACCGATACCGTATCTACATCGTGTCTTGGATATAACTCGAATAAATCTAACTATACTTCATGTCGCTGTGGAAAAGCGTTCCCAAAATTAAACCCGATTCCCTAACCCCAAAATCCAAGGGTTTTTATAGTTAGGAGACAAATTGCAAAGAATGTTCCGGTTAAGTTTATTCCCGACCAATACCTGCAAAACTTTAAAAACTTGACACACCATGTGGGATATTAAAAGAGGCACCACAAAGATTAAACATGTTTAAATACAGCAATGGACCTTTTTATTGTGATATATAGTTTGTATTGTAACTTCACACGTGTGACAGCGACAACCTTTAAATCTATGGCGGACTCGCGTCAATGCAATGTGACATCGACGATATTTAAAACTATGGCGAAATCACATCAAAGCAATTGTTGGTATGCGATAATACTCTCACTGCTACAATCATACAACTACATTTAGGGATTACATTTTGTGCTACTTGACATAAAGCTGGTGACAACTCAACAGATGTAAAAACAAGCTTTAATTAGTTGATTGGCAATATTTCAGTAATTTCACGGCGGATAATTAAAAGAAACATGTTCGGTATTGAATTGTTTTTTGCTCAGTGCATGTCTACTCTTTTTCGAAAATCAGAGAAAAGAACTTTTGCATGCTAAAAAGGTTGTGGTCCACGACACGGGGAACCCCATAACGCCCCATTCGACGGACATTCTCTGATTGGCAGTTACACACAATACAGAAAACAAATGATAGGTTAAATAAGTATAGGACAAACATGACACCTTGTCAGAATGGAGAAGAGGATTATCAAAATAAAAGTGCATACCATCTACCCCTCTGTGATTAGTAACCAAAACTACACTAATCACATGCAAAGAAAAGATAATTGAAATGCATGATATCAATTGAAGCTTTCCTTCTACATATTCTGAGCACGTTCATGTAAGTATTGCTTATATGTGACTTGCGCTGCATAGGTTTGACTATGACGTTGTCTTATATTGCTTACTACAGAGTAAAACGATCTATGTCAACATACCACTTCTGCGTAGGGTATATACTAAATAACTGAGAGAATATTAGTGTGGGAATAAACAAAATTATATAAACAAAATCGTTTTTGCTGCACAAATGCCATCAGTTCATCATATAAATAATGATTCAAACATTACAAGTTTAAAAATCGACAAAATGCACAGACAGATATTTCTTAAAATGACAATCGAACAGGACCATGGACGGGATTGGGGCAGTAATAACATCAATGAAAATTTAATTCCACATTATCATAGGAAAGAATCACTGAAAAGTTTGGAGGACATGCCTTGCGCTAAATCGATTTCTTGTAAATTGGATATTCGAAGCCCGTATGAAGCCATCTTATGACGTGACGTAATACACTCTTTAGTGTCATTTGGCATCTTCGTTAATCCTATTTCATGTCATAAGAGTTATTGATTCTAAAATAGGAAAATATTGTTTTTCTGTCCCATATGAATGGAAAGGACTGTAACTGGTCTGAACTTACATGTAAATTACATAGGTTACACGAGGAAACATGCATACTTTGGTTCCAGATGACAAAAATTAAAGCAACACAGCCTTTCTTGTAAGGCTTATTATTACAACTGTATTTCAAACGCAGTTGGCTTTAATTCCACATTTGGTAATCTAACTTGTACTCCAAATTCCCTTTCAAACCGCGATATTTTTCAGAGGCATGCTTCAGGTTCAAACGCATTTAATACCTCAGTCAATGGGACGATTGAATATGCTTTACTGTACTGAATGCAAGATGAAGATAACGAACAGTGATCAATCTCATAACTCCTACAAGCAATACAAAATAGATAGTTGGGCAAACACGGATCCCTGGACACACCAGAGGTGGGATCAGGTGCCTAGGAGGAGTAAGCATCCCCAGTTGACCGGTCACACCCGCCGTGAGCCCCATATCCTGATCAGGTAAACGAATGTAGTTCCCCCTCCTGTGGCGTCATAAGATTTCGTAAAGTCAATGATGTAATACGATTTATGCATGAGAGGAACATAAATTTTGTTGAATTTTGTTTCAATAGTTATTGTAAAATATTTTGTTGACCATATTTTTTTTTCAAAAGTCTTAAGTTATATATATGTTTCAAAATATCAAGTCCACTCTGTTTCCATTAAATTATTTATCAAGTCCATCATGCGATGGATTTCATTTATTTTTCACAAAAATTTGTATACTTTTTAAAGAAACAGTTTCATGATATTGTTATGAATACTATTATATCGTTTCAACTAGTTTTTGTGAAATTTTGGTAATGCTGTTTAAAGGAAATTGCAATTTTCTGACGTTGATACAGGTATATGTGTGCTAATTGATAAAAAAAATCATTAATACCGCGACATGCTTATTCTATAATTTTTATCTGTTATACATTATTTGAAGAATCAATGATAATATTGAACCTATAATTCTAGAGGGATGGAATTACCTTAAAGCCGTTTCTAAAACTTTAATAAATATCTTACAGAGATTCATTGCTGAATCCAATAAATCTTTTACCGAACCTTTATTTTTTGCTCTTCATGCTGTGAGAAACTCCAGACGTATTGTGCCACAACAGATGTGAAATTTGGTATAAGTAAGGCGGAGTCTAAAAACACTTCTAAAGAACTTTTTCTAGATTTTTGAAATCACAAAAACTGTCCGAAATCGATGTCATTGAAAGTACCGTAACGACTTTTCCTCATGATAAAATAAAGATTAGACTTTTTGACATAAACAGCTCCCTCTTCAATAAAATGAAACATAGAAATATTCAAATCTTCTGATCAGTAATTTCAAAAATTGCTTTGGTAAACACCACTCTAATTCTACGCACAAGTACTCTAAAGTTGATGTTAAAAGACGCTGGAGTTCCTCAATGACAACGTATATGTAGTCTTTGGTGAGAGAAGGAAACATCTCTTGCTGTGACCTTCATCTCGAAATTTCGATATATCGCGATACTCATTCTCATTGATACGTCGATTTAATATATCCCAGTGAATTCAAAATAAAATACACCGCAGTGTCTTCAGGATCTGCTTCATATATAAAGCTTTTATCGGACGTATATGCTAACGACAAACTAGTGACTCAACTTGGTGACAAATAAAATGACATCAGCTTTCCCATCACCATTTCCCCATATGTATATAACAGTAGTCGATTATTCATATGATGTTTGTGTATCACTTGATTCGATACGCAAGAGCTTGTTGTGCATATGATCAATTTTAAAATTAAAGCAAGCTGTCGATAAACAAGAAAGATAAAGAGAAAATAAAAAATGAGTTTCGGTAATACCACCTTCACACTCACGGATTTTTCTTACAAGTCCTTACGGATATCTGACTCGTAGTCAATCGCAAGCATTCGTAAATCGCTCGTCGGTAAACATTAATAGCTCGTCTCACTTCGCACACACTCGTAAGGATCCGTGAAAGTAAGGGCAAATTTTTTGACATGTCAAAATAAAAATCACTATTTTCCACGTATTTCATTTTCCGTAAATAACTTGTAACAATCCGTAAGTATCGTAAACTGGTTGTAATAACACGTAAACTGCTCGTACGAATCCGTAAAACACTCGTAAAAAGTTGGGCTTGTTTTTACGATAATCGGTTAGTCAACGATATGTTACGGATAGTTTACGAGTTGTTTACGGATTTCTGCGAATGCCTAAGTGATGTTTACGATTTCATTCACATCGGGTTACAATCGCTTTACGGATTGTTCAGAGTCATTGCGAGCGTTCTACGTATAGATACGATTACCGTACGGGTACATACTTAAACTTTACGATTAATACCACCTTCACACTCACGGATTTTTCTTACGAGTCCTTACGGATCTCCGACTCGTAGTCAATCGTAAGCATTCGTAAATCAGTCGTCGATATCCGTGTCTAAATCGTAACAATCCGTGTACCTTTACGGATTTGTGTAATACGTAAGGATCCGTAAGAAAAATCCTTGAATGTGAAGGTACCATAAGCTCCGATGGGGTACTGTTGAAATTCAACTGGTATGTGTCTGGGATGAATGTTGGAGTTTGTTTTAATCAAATGCCAGTTTAATGTACAGCAATTACATGTAGCCTTTTATTATTAATGACAAGACTACACTTCGGGGACGAGTAATGAGGACACCTTTGTGGCATTCTATCAAGAAATAAGACTAATCTAGCTAGCCTTTCATTGCTGAAATAGTTTCATGTTCACTGTAAAAGCATCTGAAACGAAAAAAGCGCCAATGTCGTCTTGAGCATGGTGAATTTAATTCAGAACGACATTATCCACCTTTTTTGTTTACTTGCGTATTATGTTTTAAAGTTATGCAATCAAACAACCAGGATGTACTGTTCTATTAATATTATTTCTGTTATCCAATTGTTGGACATCCCATTCGTGGTTGAAGTGATTGCTATATAATGCCCTGTTTTCTTTGTGTGCGTCCAAATCATGACAAAGCTCGTTGTATTGGCGGTGGTGTTAACTTTCCTCGCATGCTGGTATGGCATCGCACAAGGTAAGAATTTAAAAATCCCAAATCTACATGCACCATTCAGAATACTTAAATCAGTTGCCGTATATTATTCTGCCTTTCTCATAATAGCATATGTTGTCACGCTACGCTTGTCCCATTTCAGGTCAGTATTTCTGGCAGTGCCCGGGCGGAAACACACCGTTTCCGCCTCCGATATGTCGGCGCGATAACGACTGTTTGTTTAGCGAGTATTGCCATTTCTTCTTTCCTATGTTAGGAATATGCTGCTCTAGGGTGAGAATTGTTTTGAAGTAGAATAGTTTATTATCAAATTTGATATTAAAAGGGACAAGTTTCGCGTTGTATGCACATCTTTGTCTTCATATATTAAACAAACAGTACCTACCAGTTATATTATAGACAATTTCAGGATCTCTAAATTACATATATAAGTAAGGATCATGGATAAAACATCGGGGGGAAATGTTGAAATATGATACATGTATAAAAATATCTGCAGAAATTATTTTACATTTCTGAATTCATTATCATGAAATATTTCTCATTAGTATGTATCTTGTGTCAATGTGGAAGTCATGTTTTTAAAAATATATATATATCGTTTTTCTCAGGCTGTCCCATGATGCCGAGACAAACCTCTCTTCATGGTATATGAAATAAAGGAATGAAAGCTCTTTGTGTTTTAAGCATTATTACTAAATTAAAGGTTACAAAAGGTTAAGAACAGAATTGATATGAGAATGACTGCTTACTGAACAGAATCCGTAAATTCCGGTTTACTCTTGTAAAGCAAACTGCTGTCGTTTGATTGATTGTTGTTTAACGTCCCTCTCGAGAATATTTTACTCGTATGGAGACGTCACCACTGCCGGTGTACGGTACAGGGATTTTTTAATGACAAAATCTTCGTCGCGTACTTTCATGACGACACGTATCTGTACTTCAAAGAGGCGGGTGTTTCTATTAGCATACAGTAAAGTGGAATTTAAACCTGTTTCACTATATAAGCAGGTGAGGAACATATTACATATATTGTATAGGAAAAGTAGTTTTCTGATCGTACTATCCCAAAAGGAAAGACATATGTGTAAATAGTAGAATTCAATGGTCAATCCATAATCTATGAGGATACTATTGTTAAATACTCCTGCAATGAATATTCTTTTTTGAATACAAAAGTACGAACCATACATCCAACTAAATGATATACAATCGTGTGATGCTCGAGTATTGTGAAGAAAATTAGACATATCCCAAAAATGTGGGCAATTTCGAATAGCTTGTTTGTTTTGTTGTTCTTAGCGGAAAAAACAAACTGTGCATTATTTAATATAAGAAAAAATAATAAAAATGACAATGAACAAATTTTATTTTTTGTAATACTGTTAACAAATGTATTCGTTACAACATTTCATAATTCATTAATGTTAACGTTGAATATCGTCAATTTCAGCACACTCGAATTTGAATTAACAAATTTAATAACGCATGTGACCACCATTTGCATTCACGCATGCTTGCCAATGGCGCCTCATTGATGCCACTAAAGTGTTCAGAAATGCTTGAGGGATGTTGTTCCAGATGTTGGTTAAAGCCTGGCCTAAATCAACCAATGCCATTGGCTGATTTGGTAAACGGCGTAGACGTCGTTCCATTTCATCCAAGATGTGCTCGATCGGCAATAAATCGGGGGAAACAGCTGGCCAAGGCTAGACATCGACATTCTGTTGAATAAAAAAGTCCTTGACTACACGTGCAACATTTGACCTTGCGTTGTCTTGCTGCAGAGTGATGTGATTTTGCTGTCTCTGTATGAAGGGTATCACATGGCGCTGAATAATTTCGTCTCGATAACGTACGCTGTTGAAATTTCCATTGACAATTTGTAGATTGTTATTCCACCCAACACCATAACACTACCTCCACCGAATTGTCGACGTTGCACAACACAAGCGTCCTGGTACCGCTCCCCAACGCGACAATACACTCTACAACAGCCGTCATTGCTATCAAAATGAAATCTGGATTCATCAGTGAACAGAATATTGGCCCAGTCCTGTATTCTAAATCACAGATGTCTTCTGCATCACGCTAGTCTAGCGATACGATGACGTTGAAGCAGTATTGGGCGCACCGCTGGACGTATTGGTCTGATGTTGTGCTCACGCAGACGATTACGCACAGTTCTTGGAATGATTGGTCGAAGTCCAGGAATGCTACGAGCAGTCAAACTTGCTGTCTGGAAACGATTTTTCAGATGCACAAGTCTTATGTGGTTGTCCTGTCGATGCGACGTCACACGAGGACGCCCAGAACATGGTCGATCCCGAGTGTTACCAGATTGTTGGAAACATCTCCATAATGACTGGATGGTGTTCCGATGAACTCCAAAGCGTCTTGCTACGCTATTTTATGCCATTCCAACTTGAAGCATCCCACCAGCACGATTACGTGGGTTTTCGCTGAGTTGTGGCATGACAGAGGGGTAAATTTTGTCAAAACTAACGTGCTTTCCTTAACGAATAGTGTCCAAACAAACCTTTTACACTTCTTACTCCAAACAGTATTGGCCAGTAAAACTCGTGTGTACGAACTTCAATAAACAACATATGTTCACTAACCATGAAAAAATCCATGCATCTGAGTCGGGTACTATCCGACATTGTTAAAAAATATCACCTTTATGGATTGTTTATATTTTATAAATATAAACAATAAATATAAAAAAAATTACACTATTTTATAATGCAGTTTCTTTTTTCCGCTAGTATATCTATCTATCTATCTATCTATCTATCTATCTATCTATTGCCTAGATGGTTGAACGGTCTAGTGCGCTGGTTACATGCTGCTAGGAGATTTGATTCCACAGGCCGTGAGTTCAACCCCGGGTAGGGGCGGAAGTGGGTATCCAAATTAAGTGAAATGTTCTGTGCTTTATATATATATATATGTATATATATATATATTCCAAATAGAAAGAGTTGATATCTCACAGTCAAAATAATTCAATAAAAAAGCAGGAAAATATACAGTTCCAAAATATATTTAAATCACTAGCGCTTTCTGGATTTTAACGTCCATCCTCAGGTGAATACAAATATTGAATAGTTATATATACCTATATATATATGTAAGACTCCAAAGTGCGATGGTCACGCCAAACCCCGATGGTCTGCGCCAAACCCCGATGTTGTGACACACCAAAGTGCGATGGTCCACACTCATGCGCCAAAGTGCGTTGATCTGACACGCGAAAGTGGGATGGTGTGACACGCCGAAATCCATTGGTTTGTAAACGACGCAGTGTTTTGGTACAGACTATACCAACCGTGTGTTGTTTCACTAAAACATCAGTGTAAAATCGATGCATAAAAAATAATAAGTTCAACTTATTTCATTACCATCTAGTTGTCATGTTATTAAACACAAAATTTTGCAATTCGAAATCGTATAGAATGTTTTGCATTATAGCATATCCCCAGGATTTTATTACGTGTACGTCAGAAGTAATAAATGATCATGAATTAAAGAATGTTTTGGCGAAGTAGATACATGTAGTTCGACAACAAATGTAATTTGCCGTTCTCACTATCCTCAACCTTATATACCTTGCCGTTGCTGTCGTCCGTGTTGCATTTCTTCGGTTTTATTTTAAAAGACGTTAAGATTGACGTCACAAACGTTACTGAACTCTGCACCATCGGACTTTGGCGCGTGGCACCATCGGACTTTGGCGACCGTAACGTTATTAAACCATAGCACTTTGACTAGACCATCGCACTTTGGGGTCTTACACACACACACACACACACACATATATATATATATATATATATAATTCAATAAAAAAGCAGGAAAATATACAGTTCCAAAATATATTTAAATCACTAGCGCTTTCTGGATTTTAACATCCATCCTCAGGTGAATACAAATTAATAATTATTATTACTAATAACTCACTATTATTATTATTATTAGGTGATTATTAATTTGTATTCACCTGAGGATGGATGTTAAAATCCAGAAAGCGCTAGTGATTTAAATATATTTTGGAACTGTATATTTTCCTGCTTTTTTTATTGAATTATTTTGACTGTGTGATATCAACTCTTTCCATTTGGATTATATATATATCACATGTCGAATGTTAAATATAGATTTTAATGGTGTACAACTTGAATTTGTGAAGCAGGCTAAACTACTAGGTGTTTATATAGATAATATTTTATCATGGGATGCATACGTGGAGTTTATTTCAAAGAAAATTGTAAGAAAACTTGCTGTACTTAAGAAAGTGAGTTATTTTATGCCACCAAATGCACTTATCAAGGTTTTTAATAGTATTGTTTTTTCACATTTTACCTACTGCTGTACTGTCTGGTGTAACGTACAAAATGAACTATATTTAGAAAAAAATTTCAAGCTGCAAAAGAGGGCAGCAAGAATACTTTTAAATATTCGAGATATCAGGACCTCTTCTGGCTTTTTATTTTCTTGTTTGAACTTGATGCCAATTAAGGATTATTTTATGTTTAGAAAGGTTGTCTTTCTGTTCAAAGTTTTAAATAGTCAAATGCCAAATTACCTAAACGTGTTTAAATATACAAGAAATGTGAGTTGCCGCCAAACCAGGTCGAATGATTATATGTCTAATTTATTATATTTACCAAGAGCTAAAACTTAAAATTTTAAACGTGCATACAGCTACTCTTCTGCATTCCTTTGGAACAAACTGTCTCAAAATGTTCGAAGCTCTGGTTCGGTTGGCATTTTTAAAGCTATGTATTTGATGGAATATTTTCATAGAAGTAGCACTTAAACATCGTGTTTTCCTCTGTTTGTTCAGGTGTGCCAAATGTAGTTGTGATATGGCACTGTGTGTGCGTGTGTCTTATGCTATTTTTCTTCTTTCCTTTTATGTCATGTATTCATATTTAGGTAATAATTTTATCACTAATTAGGTGTGTCTTATGCTATATTTGTTCCCCTTTTCCTTTTATATCGTATTCATGTTTAGATACTAATTTTAGATGTTAATTTTATGTTTGTGTATATGTTTTAATGCAGGACCACAATGGAAACTATTTGCTAATTTGTGTTATCCTGGATAAATAAAGGCTATTATTATTATTATTACAGTCGTAACCGTGAGAACATTTTTTCTCATGCCAACACAAACAAAAGACTTTAACACGAAATACTGAGCGTTTGGTGAAGAAACAGTGACCATCTATACAAATAGATCGGGATATGCTTTGGTTGCAAATTGCCATTAAAAGAGCATACTGGAAATATTCACATCTATTGATCCATCATCCAAAATTACCTTGTGAAACATCACTGATTCCACGCACAAGTTGAAATAAAAGATGTGCTGGAGTTCCTCATTGACAATATCTTCGTAGTCGTTTGTGATCAGGTCTTCCAACAGTCTGTTGCAATTCCCATAGGCACAAATTGTGTTCCTTTGTTAGCTGGCCTGTTTTCTTATTCTCATGTAACAGAATTTGTTCAAAAACTTCTACGTGAGAAGAAAAAATTTTCTGCGGTGGATTTGAATTCGACATTTAGATATATCGATTTATTAACAATAGTGAATTCCATTCATGTGTCGATTCGATATATCCCTGTGAACTCGAAATACACCACAAAGTCGTCCACTTTTGTTTCATACTTAAATATTTTATTAAAAATAGATATCAACGGCAAACTAACAACTCAACTTTATGACAAATGGCATGTTTTCAGCTTCTCCATTGTAAACGTTACATATTCATGTAGCAATTTTCTATTATCAATTAGATACGGTGCTTATATCTCTCAACTCATTAGATACACAAGCTTCTGTTTCTGCCAATCCTTGCTTTTGTAAGTAAAATGTAGATGAACTGAAGTTTCTACGTACTATATTTGTCTTAAAACTTACCGTACAAATAAGCACAGCAAATGCCAAATTGTTGATACGGGGATAGATGATAGCAGAAACCGAGGCCCGGGTGACGTTCACAATGGGAGTCCCACTGACACAATCTCAGCTATGCAGGCCACGCCCCTCCAGGACAAGGGCCATATTTTTGTATCTGTCCTAAATATGTACAATTGTATGTATATAATATGGTTTCAGGTGTTCGGATCAAATATATTGTGAAAATGACATAAAATATGGCTAATAATGAAACGTATCAATTAAAGTTACTGCATTCGTATGACAAAAAATGTACACTTGTCAGATTTAAAATATTACATCATGAAAAGGTAAATATAACGAAGTAACATGCGTGCATGAACATTGAACGTTCGTGGTAACAGTACGTATATGTAAATTAAAAATATGTTGATTTCCACCACGATTTAGATGTTCCAGACCTTAAATTCGAAAAAGTTACTTTGGTGTCGACCAAATTTCGAATGCCTCTTAGCTTTCTGACCACTTTAGACCTTTTTGTAGACGGTTTCGAAATAGAAAAGATTTTGCCTGCAACTATACTAGACAGACAGAAAAAGAGAACGATAGCAACAAATTTTACCCGGTCATTGCTGAATGATAAAGAAAGCAAAAGCAAACAGCTTTAAATAAGGTCAACGGAACGATCTTTGTCACCGATATATAAAAAGAAATCGTAAGTACAAAGAAAACATTTCCTGATTGAGTTAAAAGGATAATAACATCAATCAACTTAACAAAGTACGTACAAGGTCATTTTAGAAAATAAATTTACAAAAAAGATTAAATTAGAAGTTCTTCATATCAAATCAATGTGTTTATAGTGTTTACAGAACTAGTTGCATGTTTTGATTGCAATAATACATTGAGGAAAATGGCATGAAGAAAAAAAAAACAACAAGGCAAAAACCTAAATGTTTTCTTTTGACCTTGCGGGGCCTCGAGATGGAAATGCAAATCATGCTAATGTGACGATTGCGTAACAAACGTGACTCCGGTGGTAGAAAGAATTCAGGATTGTAACCTGGAAATTATTTAAAACAAAGAAGCACTCCTTAGTCTTGTCTAGAGAATGTAAAGACGATTTATCACTTGAAGACCTGATTTTACAACAAAAGCCCACCAGTATAATCAGCATGAATATGTATCGAATGAGACGGTATATCACGGTAACATGCTCCGGTTAGATTCACGATACTTTACATTTTATTTCGTGGTCCGGATCAATTTGAACCGCCCGATTTGGCTTTAAAATAATATTGTAAATATGGCTTCCGGTAATGGAAAAACGTGGTGCAGACGGTGCCACTTAATTAGTTTTTCCTCCTCCGACCATAAATCTCTAATATGGAAAAAAAATTGGATTCCGTGCATCGGAAAAAAACTTTAAAGAAAAACATGCTGATGTAACAGAAAGGTGCAATGAAATGATACCAAAAACAGTGTGATTGTTCATTTGTTATTACTCATAGTATCTTAAAAGTATCGTGATACGTATCGTATCGTCAGGTCTGTATCGTGATACGTATCGTATCGTCAGGTCTGTATCGTGATACGTATCGTATCGTCAGGTCTGTATCGTGATACGTATCGTATCGAATGGTTAAAAATGACTGACGGACTCGTTTGACTGCATCTACATAGTCCGTCAAGAAAATTGCAGTGGGTATCCCGTGTGCATCATATTCATGATGTTGCGAAATAATCCCATGGGGATCCGGGTTAGAATAAATCCTCAGCACCCCCTTGCTTGTCGTAAGATGCGACTAAATGGGGCGGTTCTTCGGATGAGACCGCAAAAACCGAGGTCCCGTGTCATAGCACGATAAAGATCCCTCCCTGCTCAATGGCCATGAGCGCCGAGCATAGACCTAAATTTTGCAGCCCTTCACCGGCAATGGTGATGTCTCCATATAAATGAAATATTCTCGAAAGGGATGTTAAACAATATTCAATCTATCAATGATTCACGTAATTAAATAAGCATTTTCTAAAGAATGTTCGGGAATATTGCTGTTACCCCTGTCTGTCATCTTTTTCTTCTTCAAACTCCTATTTTACTTTAAGCAGTATTAATTAATTAAATGGTGAAGATAACGAACAGTGATCACAGATGATTATACTCAGAACAAGCTTTTGTGATTGAATCAGTTGAGAGACATAAACACCATATGCAGGTGATAATGGAATATTGCTACATAAATATGGAAAGTTGACGATGGAGAAGCTGAAATCGTCCCATTTGTCATCAAGTTGAATTGTTAATTTGTCGTTGATATCTATTTTCAATTAAATATCTAAGAAGAAGCAGATGTGGAGGACTCTTTGGTGTCTTTTATTTCGAGGTCAATGGGATATATGTATAATATTTTGGAATATTATACATAATATGAAAGGTTGCGTCCTATAGATGCTCAATAAGGTTAAGAATTTTCAAGATAACCTTAGGGGCAAACTAATGTTCTATTTACACGTACGAAAGACCTGGCTCCCAGAACTTCTCATACATTTTACACAATAGTCAAATGCTAGTTTGAAGGATGATTGGTCGTATCTTGTAGATGTGCAATAAGGTTTCAAAATTGGCATTTTCATCCTGTGGGTCCAAAATCTTCATTCCCAGAACTTCTGTAACATTTTACGCAGTAGTCAGATCATCTTTTGGAAGATGATTGACAGAGACCTGGAGGTGAGCAATAAGGATTAAGAATTTTCATTTTCACTCTGTGACCGAAATGGTGTGTGTGTGTGTGTGTGTGTGTGTGTGTGTGTGTGTGTGTGTGATAAAACGACTTTTTAAAAAAACCCCAAAAAACCTGGTTCCCAGAACCGCTCTTACATTTTACACAGTAGCTAAATCATCTTTTGGAAGGTAATTGATGAGTCTTATAGATGTGGAATAAGGTTTAAGAATTTTTATTTTCATTCTTGGGGTCAAATGTGGGTAAACACTGACCTTTTTTATCAAATATTTCTGGTTCCCAGAAGTCTTCTTAGGGTAAAACATGATTTGGCTATTGCGTAAACTGTATGAGGAGTTCTGGGAACCAGGTTTTTTTTTTTTACTCCCGTTTGTCCTCCAGGGTAAAATTCAAAATTCTAATCGCATAGGGCTCACGGCGGGTGTAACCGGTCGACAGGGGATGCTTACTCCTCCTAGGCACCTGATCCCACCTCTGGTGTATCCAGGGGTCCGTGTTTGTCCAACTATCTGTTTTGTATTGCTTATAGGAGTTGTGAGATTGATCACTGTTCGTTATCTTCACCTTTCATGACACCACCTATGATATTCCAAAAAAATATTTGGCTACTGCATAAAATAAAGAGGAGATTGAGGAAGAAAATTTGACAGACGGACGGACGGACCAGGATAACACCAATATACCAGAACTTTCTTTAGAAAGTGCGGGTATAATTAGTTGAATCTTTGATTTACTTTTCATTCTTTACATAAAATCTTGATAAAAAATGTATTTTGATATATTGCGAATTTTCTGAAATATCGCTATACTGATAATTTGTTCACACACGATGCAAATATTTTCAAACTGTTATAATTGTATCATCTCTAAATTCACAAACACGCCAATTAAATGCAATTGGAAAAAAATATTCATTTGATATGCACATTTTTAAAATTTTGAATTATATAGCTCGCACTAATTGCTGAATGTGTGCACTCAATATTGTGATTATGTAAATATGTTACTATTGTGGCATAGGAGATATGAATTAGTCATATCATATTAAATAAATATATCTCTAATACAATTTACAGTTATAATCTTTTTAACTAAATTATTGACATAACGCACACATTAATTTATTTAAGGCCCATTAGGTCTATACTTCAACTGTTGTAGGCAAACCATTAACATATTGCGCAAAATTAATTGAATATATATATATATATATATATATATATATATATATATATAATAGTTACTTTTCGCAATGATCGGTAAAAGTATAGCTTCTGAAGATTTGAAATGAAAGCGCTAAAGCTTTACTAAACGTCTTCGTGTTTCATTTTTATTTTTTACCTATATATATATATATATATATATATATATATCTCGATATGATAGAACTTTTTAGATTGATCGCTGTTTGTTTTCTTCACCTTTTCATCTTAGTAATCAGAACATTTTCATTAATATGAGTTAACGTACATCGAAATTAATCGAGACACGCATAAAACAATATATATACTACATTATGTTATATTTTAGAATTATATTATATTAAGAACAAGAGGCCCACAGGCCTTATTGGTCACCTGAATACTAGTGAAAAAGTATCACTACTTCCATGGGCTTTGAAATCTAGAAAAAAAATCCTGTTCTGAATATCTGAGCTAAATTCAGCAACAGTATAAACAAGATTTGTTCTTAAAACTTAAATGCCCTCAAAAATGTATACACTGATAAAAGGTTTTAAATAATAGGTGTATTTACATTAAAACATTAAAAGATATGAATAATCTAAAGTCATAACCCTTGGTTATGAAATTCACCATTTTTTTAAACATCCTTTTCTGCTATTTCTAAGTATGCATTTAGACTTTATACAGTATCAGCAAAGTTACACATACATATTATATACTAAGTTTCACCCCCACCCTGGAGAAAATCTAAATTACAATTTTGGTAAAAGACTAGCTGCTCTATCCATTTATCACAATATAACAAGTTAAGCCCCACCCTGTGGTCAGAAACCCTACCCTGGGGATCATGAAATTTACAATTTTGGTAGAGGCCTTCCTGCTCTACATCACTATGCATCTAGATTTTCTTACAGGTGTGTGGTTCTTGAGAAGAATTTTGAAAATTGGTCAATTTGGGTAGTTTTTGCCCAGCTCCAGGGGTGCTGGAGTCCTGAAATTTACAATTTGTGTCCCCCTTGTCTCAACGATGCCTCACACCAAATTTGAAAGGAATTGGACTAGTAGTTATTAAGAAGAAGTTAAAAATGTTCAATTGTTAACGCACGACGGACGACAACCAATTGCAATAGGTCACCTGAGTTTACTCAGGTGACCTACAAATATGAATTCTATATCTTTCGCTTTCAGTTACGTATTTTAGTAAGCAGTGGCGTATTTAAAATTTTCTAATTGAAGATAAATCGTGGTCACTTGTTTAGAAAAAACGTAAACGATAAAAGAAACAATAATTTCGTCTACTCTTGTGGAGAAAAATGACAAAATCTTTTGATTTATTGAATTACCTTAATTAGAACTTTTTCCAAAAAACCTTAAAATTTGCATTATTTCATTAATGCTACCTTATTAAAAATGACAGAAAATAACAACAGGGGATGCTTACTCCTCCTAGGCACCTGATCCCACCTCTGGTGTGTCCAGGGGTCCGTGTTTGCCCAACTATCTATTTTGTATTGCTTGTAGGAGTTATGAGATTGATCACTGTTCGTTATCTTCACCTTGCATTTAACCATCGAGTTTGTATCTCTGCTGGTGGACAGTCTGTCCCCGAGGATACTTGTCGCTCGATATATGTTCCTTCATGAATATACACAATAACGAAACAGTACTGGCTGACACGTCGCCCAGTATAAAAAGGTGTCACTCTGTGGAGTCTATAAGGGACACAGGCTCCTACAGATCGGTTGGTGTCCCTCGGATTATCCTTCGAGATATCAAAGATTTGTCGTATGTACAATCGTCAGATTGTCAGTTTTGGTACAGAAACCAAAATTCTTATACCCAAATTAAAGAATGTTATGCTCCTTTAAAAGATATATTTGATAATTCCTTTTCAGACCTCATGTGTTCAACCTCAAAATGTTCTGCAAAAAATTGCAAAACTTGTGATATACTGATCACTAAAAATTCATTTAGTAGTAATTTAACTGGACGTAGTTTCTGTACCAAAACGTTTGATAATCTGACTTGTAAATCTTCTAACATTGTCTACGCCATTGAGTGTAACCTGTGTGCCTTAATTTATGTGGGAGAAACCAAGGGTTCACTTAATAAAAGAATATCGGGGCACAGATTTCAAATTAATAATGGTGGTAACCAACTTCTTTACAAGCATTTTAATGCACCGGATCACTCCATCTTGTCCATGAGTGTAAGGCTTTTAGAAAAAATTTACCATCACACAAACAATCCTACATTAAGCACCCCATTTCTTAGACAACGAGAAGATCACTGGATCAGGACCCTAGGCACTGCATTTCCATATGGATGCAATGATAATGTATATGATGTGGGAAATTTGACTAGTCCACAAGGAAATAACGTTAATGTGATGGGACTCTTTCCCAATACCCAAAGACGAAAACGCAGTCACGGACATCGTTCATATAAAAGACCAAGTATAAATGATGTCACGTTTGATTCACTTTTGCCTCACGTCAACAGACAATTGGGTCCACATCATATTCCTACAAAACTTTACTCTATTCCATTGAGGGTTTTACATACGTTATTTGAACAAACTATGGCTAGTCTATACTTGGATTTTTCAACACCTGAATATAGACTTAACTCTATGATTATGGATGTTGCCTACCACAGGCTCTATAAACCAGCACGGACCATGGATGATATTCCTTCCAAATCATGCCGTCAGTTCCTTAAGCTCAAATTTACAAACAAAGGAATAGATGCCGTCAACATAAGCAACATTCTTCGTCATAAAAGGGTTCAGTCGTGTATTCCAACTTATTTCAAGTTCAAGTCTACACCCTGTATTTCCTACAGCTATACTTCTACTATTGCATCCAAACTTTTTAATTATAAACAAACTTTGCAGTGCTTAGATATAGACCATCTTATACGTAATCCACCATCATGTTCTTGTTCTTCATCTTCTTTCCACTACAGTCCAGCTGGACATGTCATTACTGGTGATGTTGATATAGTTGAAAATGAGGACTTCAAATCACTTATTCTTAAAGGTCCTAAATACATAGAACCTCGGTCTTTTAATTGGCGACAGAACTTCATCTCTATTATGAGTTCTGTCGAAGATTATGCCAGGCGATGGGCTAAATATGAAAGAGAAGAACTTGATACATTGTCAGAATGGGTTAAAAGCATAAGAGGGATATTAAAATCCCGCATTAGACACATGAAAACAAAAGTACGTACCATCTATCCTTCTGTGTTTAGTAAACCAGAAGTGATAACAGATATTAGATAGGTTACATGAGGAATATGTTTTGGTTCCAACTGACAAAGCTAGTAACAACATTGTCTTTGTTTATAAGGCTCATTATTACAACTGTATTTTAAACGAACTTGGCATTAATTCCACTTTTGGTAATCATACTTATACTCCAACTGCCCTTTCAAAAGACGAAATTCTTCAAAACCATGCTTCAGTTTTGGACACATTTAATATTCCAGTCAATGGGTCGAATGAATATGAGTTACCGTACCTATACTGGATTCTTAAACTACATAAAAACCCTTACAAACAAAGATACATTGCTGGATCCAGTAAGTGCTCTACCAAGCCCCTATCTTTGCTCCTCACGAAAATGTTAACAGCTGTGAAGGAGAAACTTCAAACTTACTGTGCGACTACATATGCCAGAAGTGGTGTTAATCAAATGTGGATTCTAAAAAATTCTAAAGAACTTTTAGTAAACTTGAAATCACAGAATTTTTCCCAAATCAATAGCATTAAAACCTATGACTTTTCAACACTATACACGACCATTCCTCACGATAAATTAAAGACTAGACTTTTTGACATCATAGACAGTTGCTTCTTCAACAAAAACGGAAAACGGAAATATTCATATCTAGTGATCAGTCATTCAAAAATTTACTTTGTTAAACACCACTCTGATTCCACGCACAAGTACTCTGAAGTTGAAATAAAAAATATGCTAGAGTTCCTCATTGACAATATCTTCGTGGTCTTTGGTGATCAGGTCTTCCAACAGTCTGTTGGAATTCCCATGGGCACGAATTGTGCTCCTTTGTTAGCTGACCTGTTTTTATATTCATATGAAGCAGAATTTATTCAAAAACTTCTACGTGAGAAGAAAACATTTCTCGCTGTGACCTTCAATTCGACTTTTAGATATATCGATGACGTTTTGTCTATTAACAATGATAGCTTTCATTCACATGTCGATTTGATATATCCCTGTGAGCTCGAAGTAAAGGACACCACAGAGTCGTCCACTTCTGCTTCATACTTAGATATTTTATTGAAAGTAGACATTAACGGCAAACTAACAACTCAACTGTATGACAAACGGGATGATTTCAGCTTCTCCATCGTCAACTTCCCACATTTATGTAGCAATATTCCATTATCACCTGCATATGGTGTTTATATATCTCAACTGATTCGATATGCAAGAGCTTGTTCTGGGTATAGTCAGTTTTTAAATCGAGGTAACCTACTGACAAACAAGTTGATGGTACAGGGATTTCAACAGTCTCGATTGAAGTCAGCATTTCGCAAATTCTATGGTCGTTATAACGATCTAGTTCGTCAATACAACCTATCATTGGGTCAAATGCTGTCTGACGTGTTTCATACCGATTGTTAAGCCGTTCTTGGCACACTGATTTTGACTGCGGATAACTCCGTTTACCTGATCAGGATATGGGGCTCACGGCGGGTGTGACCGGTCAACAGGGGATGCTTACTCCTCCTAGGCACCTGATCCCAACTCTGGTGTGTCCAGGGGTCCGTGTTTGCCCAACTATCTATTTTGTATTGCTTGTAGGAGTTATGAGATTGATCACTGTTCGTTATCTTCACCTTGCATAGGAGACATACATGTATATGAAAGGTAAAGATAACGAACAGTGATCAATCTCATAACTCCTATAAGCAATACAAAATAGAGAGTTGGACAAACATGGACCCCTGGATATACAAGAGATGGGATCAGGTGCCTAGGAGGAGTAAACATCCCCTGTTGACCGGTCACATCCACCGTGAGCCCCATATCTTGATCAGATAAACGGAGTTATCCGTAGTCAAAATCAGTGTGCCAAGAACGATCTACCAATCGGCATAAAACATGTCAGACAACATTTGACCCAATGATAGGTTGTATTAGCAAATTAGATCGTTATCAAGCCCTATAAAATCTGTAAAATGCAGGATCTTCTGGACCCCTTGCCAACCAGCCCCCCCCAACAAGGTTTCGCCCTGGACCCACTGGGACCTCAAGGCGTCCCACATACCCCCTGCCTCATAAGGTTGCACCCCAACCGCAATTCCTGGATCCGCCCCTGGTAACACCCCGTCATAGTGCGTTTAGCGCCATAAGATTTTCGTAAATAATATAATATAAACAAGTGAAGAAATATGTCTGTTTCTAATTTACCGTTCTTTACTAATGTAAAACTTATGCGGTACCAATTTTAATGCACCAGATGCGCATTTCGACAAATAATGTCTCTTCAGTGATGCTCAACCGAAATGTTTGAAATCCGAAATAACTATGAAGTTTTAGATCTAAATATAGCCAAAAACAGCGTGCCAAAAGAGTGGAGCCAAAGTCGTCCAAGGATAAGAGCTATGCATGAGGGAGATAATCCTTAATTTTGAAATGAATTTCTAAATTTTATAACAGCAATTAAATATACATCCGTATTTTCAAGCTAGTAACAAAGTACTTAACTACTGGGCTGTAGAGACCCTCGGGGACTAACAGTCCACCAGCAGAGTCCTCGACCCAGGGGTCATAATGTAAAACTTATACGGTACCAATTTTGATGCACCAGATGCGCATTGCGACAAATAATGTCTCTTCGGTGATGCTCAACCGAAATGTTTGAAATCCGAAATAACTATGAAGTTTTAGATCTAAATATAGCCAAAAACAGCGTGCCAAAAGAGTGGAGCCAAAGTCGTCCAAGGATAAGAGCTATGCATGAGGGAGATAATCCTTAATTTTGAAATGAATTTCTAAATTTTATAACAGCAATTAAATATACATCCGTATTTTCAAGCTAGTAACGAAGTACTTAGCTACTGGGCTGTAGAGACCCTCGGGGACTAGCAGTCCACCAGCAGAGGCCTCGACCCAGGGGTCATAATGAGTATCATACTCACTTGGGACATGCCAATGACTATTTTATTTATCGAATTTGGTCGGCCCAAACAGGCCCATTGTTATTAATATTGTTCAGGTGACTGAAAAGGCCTTTGGGCCTCTTCAAAGTATCACATCACCTCATGTAATGATTTAAACAAATAAATAAACGTTTACTACATTTACAGCTGTAAATAACGTGGACACGTCAGTATACTAATACTCACTCTGATCAATGTCAAAAGTCAACACAACGTTTTATCCTTTTTGGAGGAGAATATTTGTTGTCCTTCAACTTTAAGAATTGATTTCGTTTTTGTATGTAAAACGCTTAAGAAAGAGGAATCATTTTAATGTCATCAGTTGCGTGTATCACATGGGTAAAGTACATCGTAGGTACATTTGAACGTGTATAAATACTAATTAGGTTATCCTGTATATTTAAGTACTTAAACATTTCAGTAACGATAAGTATCGACTATTATTGTTAGGTAATGTCCGTCATTTCTCCTTTAACCATGTCTACTATGCACGATCGTTTGTACTCCAACGCCAAACCTTCTGATAATCTGCAATACTCGTGCGAAACATTAACGTCTTTATTTCAATACATCTACGAACAATTGTATGATAACGTTTCATATACGTATATAACAACTTGTAAAATAGCTGTAAAACTGGAAACCAAATATCATTACTGCAAAGATTTTCATCAGGAATGTTCACTGCCAAGCCTATTTAAAAAAAAACCATTTAAATAATCATTATAATTATGCAATTTATTTTAAAATAAAAAAACGTGAATCCAGTCAGGGAAAGAATTCAGAGCGATGACATAAGATAAAAACCCGGAAACCATTATGATAAAATGAACACAGCGCAATGTCATCAAACATTGATTAATTGATTCGTGTCCAGGTTAAATGCATATAAAAGAGGGCATAATGTGCAGTGTATGTATCACTATTATCAAAATGTTCAAATCGGCAATATTTGTTTGCCTTCTTTTTTTACTAAGCGGTGATGTTGGTGAGTTTATTATCCTTTTACATTGGTCAGGTCTTGAGTGGTTTCCAAAACGTATATGAAGACAATTTTCGATACACTTTTTCTCGTTGGATGATCATTTTGATTTATCTCAATGGTTTGGTATCATGCTTCCGATTTTCTAAAAGCTAATATTGCAACAAAATATGTCTGCATCGATAATGCGTATTTTGATAAGAAAGATACCACAGGTTTATCAACTACATGTACTGGGTTTGGTTTAGTGTCAGTTGAATCTGATGACAATAGAACGTTTTATACATAAGACAAGTAAATAACACTATAGACTGCACACCAGTTGTCATGTTTTGGAACTAATATTATTTGTATACTCGTGAGCTAGAAAATCACCAAAGTTTACACCCGCAGTGACCTACATTGTACATCGTTTCAAAGGACATCCAATCTGATTCAATCTGCTGGTTTCATATATTGATAAAGTTGAAATACTATTTTTGTTCTTTCAATTTTGTTTACTTTCTAAGGTCAATAAGGGTCATGTCCTTTTGGATTATTTCCGGTAAGCAGAACAGCGTGTGATTTTCATTCCGATTGTCCACAGTCGTTTGAAGGGTCATTTTGTTGGCACACTCCGACTAGGGCGTATGGTATATGCTGTCCTTGGTGTGAGTGATTTATTTTGCGTGGGTTTTTTAGTCTTTTCATCTATTTAAAAATATTATGTAGTTTGAATGCTAGTTAGTAACTAGGCATAAAAGATATTTTATTAAACACATAAGTAATATTTTACCTCTGTTAATTCTAGGGTGGTGATGTCAGAATGAAGGATGTTCTTTGGACTGTGTCATTGTATGACAAAATCAAGTATTATCAAATAAATCAACCTCAAGAATGTTTATGCCTCCTTCCTCTACACTACAATACTACCAGCAAACATGTCTATGCAGGGATATTATCTACATGTTTTCATGTATGGAAAATGCACAACGTATTGGTGTTACCAGTCAAAAATATCATTGTGACATGACAATATTAAGATTAAAATTACGTTAACATTACAATACACAACCTGGTTATCCCATTTAGACTTGGAAAAAAGGATACCTAGAGAAAGCTAAACTTTCAAGCATAAGATATAAACATTATACCTAAAAAAAAACATCTAAAGAACTTCTAGTTAATTTGAAATCACAACATTTTTCTCAAGTCAACAACACCCCCAACATATGACTTTTCAACTCTTTACACAACCATTCATCACCGTAAATTAAATCATAAACAGCTGCATTGTCAATAAAAATGGAAAACGGAAATATTCATATATGAATGGTGAAGATAACGAACGGTGATTAATCTCATACATCCTATAAGGAATACAAAATTAAGTGTAGGACAAACACGGACCCCTGGATACACTAGAGGTGGGAGCAAATGCCAAGGAGAAGTACGCATCCTTGTCGAGGCATACATCTTCTGGTCAGTCATCGAAATATTACTTTGTTAAACACCACTCTAATTTAAACACAAGAACTCTAAAGTTAAAAACGTGTTGGAATTTCTTATGGACAATATATATTTTAGTCTTTAGTCTTCTAAATTGTTTGTTGGAATCCCCATGGGTACGAATTGTGCTCCTGTATCAGCTAACCTGTTTTATATTCTAACGAGGCATAATTTATTGAAAAGCTTCAACACAAAAAAGAGAGAAATTCAACTCGACATAGAGATATATCGACGGTGTTTTATTTGTAAACAATACTCATATATCCATTCATATGTCGATTTGATATATCCCTGTGAATTCGACATTAAATACACCACATTGTCCTCCAAATCGGCTTCGTTCTTAGATATTTCATTGAAAATAGATATTAACGGCAAACTAACAACTCAAATGACAAACGGGTAAATTTCAGCTTCTCCATTGCCAAATTTTCATTATCACCTGCGTATGATGTTCATATTTCTCAACTGATTTGATATGCAAGAGTTTGTACTGCGTATGATCATTTTTTTTTTTAGATCGAGGGAGGCTACTCACAAACAAGATGATGTCACAGGAGTTTCAACAGTCTCGTTGAAAGTCAGCATTTCGCAAAGTCTATGGTCGTTAAAACGATATACGTTGCCAATACAGCCTGTCATCGTGTAAAATGCTGTCTGACATGTTTCATATCAATTGTTAGACTGACAGGGGATGTTTATTCCTCTTAGGTACCTGATTCCACCTCTGGTATATCCGTATTTGTCCAATTCTCTACTTTGTATTCCTTGTTGGAACTATAAGATTGATCACTGTTCGTTATCTTAACCATTTCATGTAGAAATATTTCATTATCACTTGGATATGGTGATTTTGTACTTAATCTTATTCGATAAGCAAATGTTTGTTCTGCGTATGATAAGTCAAGTTGTTAGTTTTCCGTTAACATATATCTTCAATAAAATATCTAAGTACGAAGGAGATATGGAAATCTGTTTAGTGTCTTTTCTTTCGAGTTCACTGAGATATATCGAATCGACATAATTATGAATGAAGATGATTATTGTTAATGAATAAAACGTCGTCGATATATCTAATTATTATACCTTTTTAATATGATTTTTCTTGGGTGAATAAATATTCATATCTCCCTCACTATCATGCAATAAATGTATATTAGTATGCCTCAATATGAGAATTCTATGCAACGCGTAATCTGATTGGTCTAGACAGTCACGTGCCAGGAAGGACAAAACTTCATATCTCCCTCTCAAACATCATATCTCCCCATCATATTTACGTCTTGGGCAACCTCGTTCAGTTTCCATATATTTTGCGGCAAGGTAGACGTAGTTTATTGTGACGTCACAATGAGTCCGAGTCATTATACTTTCATAGTTCACAAGGCACAAAATATGCGGGTCTCTGATAAACAGTTAAATTGCCTAGTTTTGGTTGATACAAAGACAAGCAAGTAAATCAGCATTCAAGGAGAATGGAACTACAAAAAACTGGTTATCATATCACTGTATTTCGTTGTTTGTACCTTATACTGTAATACGTTAACGGCGCGGTGTTACCGTTAGGGCGAAGTCAGCTACATGCAATGTATAGATGAGCGGACTTCAATTTCAAATGCACATTTATAGTCTTGCTTTGTTTCGGTATAATAAACAATATGATTTTTCTTGGGTGAATAAATCTTCATATCTCCCTTACTATCATGCAATAAATGTATAATATCGACTTGAAGGTCACAGTAAAAGATTTTTCGCCGGGTTGCACAACGTTTTAAGTATGGTACTTCCTTTATGTAGCCAACTCTTCTCACAGTTTTAACTTGACATTTTCAGACCTTGTGCATTATAATTGTAATAAAACATTAAAGATATACATACGGCATTTTAAAGGGATTCTTTTTTTTTTTTGAAAATTCTACATTTGATATGTCATTTTTCCAATATTGTTTGTAAAAATGTTACCTACATAATTTGGCTTTGTTATCCATGTATACGAAAATCCGAGGAATCTCTAGGGTAAACTTCTTGAAAGCATTACATAATTGATTTTCTACCACAAATACTTTAGTTTATTTTTATCTTATCTCGTTCCATATACTGCTGTCTCTATGATAGATATGATATTTTAAAGCAACCCTGCCATTTCTGTTCTTGAATCGATTTTTTCTTCTCATATAAAATCTTTTGAATAAATTTTGCCTCATAGAAATATAAAAAGAGATCAGCTAATACAGGAGCACAATTTCATGTCGTTGGGAATTCCAAGAGACTGTTGGAAGACATTATTTACAAAGACTACCGATACAATGTCATAATCACCATATGCAGGTTATAGTGGAATATTGCTACATAGGTATGGAAAGATTCCCCATGGAAAAGCATAAGTTTGTCATAAAGTTGATTTCTTAGCTTGCCGTTATGGTCATGTTTGATAAAATATCCAAATGAATACTCTGTGATGTCTTTTACTTTGAGTTCATTTATCATTATTTTGGTCATAAACATATTATTGTTCAAAGTAATTCAACACTAAATTATTGAAGAAACAATCAAACAGAAAACTAGGAGAGCTTTTACATATGAATATCTGACCTTCTTGTGTGATACGGTTAGGATCAGCTATATAGCGGAGGGCACGCCAAATGTGAAACACATAAATATCTAAAAACTGTAAAATATGTGAGGAAACAAGATGTCAACGGATAAGATGATTGTTTTGACCGTAGTTGATGCATGCAAGTTCTGTGAACTCATTAGAAGTAATCAAAGCTTAATTCACGTGTAAGTAGTAACGTGTATTATACGGAAACATGGAAAGTGGATATCATACGAGCTCCAATGATTACACAATTGAGCCCATAATGCTTCCGTAGAAATGTCGCTGTCACTGCGGTATACTTCATTGACAACCCCGTAGATAAACAAATAAATAATTTGGAAAGTACCACAAATGATTTTAAATTCGAGACAAGCTTTTCCATACTTTTGTATTTTTGTTGTGGATGATTGCTTGATTTGAAAGAAAAACAATCGCAGCTAATGATGACGTCACAATGCACTGTTTACATCAACCGCGTTAAATAAATTGCCTAAAGTCGTGTTGTAAGATGTTATGGGTCTTCGCTCGTCTCAACGGTCACACTGTAAACATTCGGGTAAAGGTCGGATGATGTCCCCGATGTATTGTACGACACTTTATTGAATGTTTTGTTGTTGAACATTATCTTGAAACACCCATCAATATTTATAAGGGAAGTAAGTTAAGCCATGAGAAGGGGCGTTATATATGGGCTATAAAAAATACTTTGCAGACAACATTACAATCAGTTTCAACCTTTGGTCTCAAAGAGTAACATAGAAGCCACGTGTGTAACATTTGGCGACATCTCTCTGCCTGCTGGATCTACAAATGCAACAAAACACTTCGCCGATATTTTCATTAACAACAGAATACTTCATATAGAAAATTGTCAAAACTCAATAATTTGATGAGGGGTTATCGTGTGTTCCCGAGTTCCTCTATCGATATAATCTTATGTATCATCCGTTAATCAGTTTCGCAAGAGATCGCAGATGATTGCTCCTCCTAGGCACCTGATCCCAATTGTGGTGTGCCCAGGGATCCATATCTGTCTTAATTTTGTATTCTTGTATATTCATGAGATTGATCACTGTTCATGGTATTCAGATTAAGTTTTTCATGTTACAATTACAGTGATCCCCCGTTATAACGCCAACATTTGTACCTCGGCAATTTTGGCAATATAACGGGGATGGCATTATATCGGGGGAGGAGTGGGGGATATGTGTACAGCTGTCATAAGAAATCAAACAAATTATATGTACGACATCAACTTGCTTTGAATGCTTGGATAACCCCGGCGTCCAGAAGTCGGCAATGACTCGTAATGGTAGGCGTATTTAATGATTTCCAGTTTTTCTTTTATATCCAACACGCTTAGATTTCGGTGTGTCCGCGATACTCAGATTTCAAAAACAATACTGCATATTTGAACTCAGTTTATTATAATTTACGTAACTTATCATTTGCCTCAAACTTTGATACCTGGAGGACTAACGGCAGATAATTGCGTAAGCCTGCTCACTAAAATTTTCCTGTCGTTGATTGGCGATAATTAGCGGGGATGATTATAACGGTAATTGACCAAATCGTATATCAGTATGTGCGACTAAGTGCATTTTTAAATATTATATATCACAATATATCAGTATATTAATCATTCCTCTAAAAAACCAATGACACTCTTGAGAAACAGGTTTCTTTGTCGCCTATTCTGTACAGGGTATATATGGTCTGTTTGTTTGTCTGTCCGATTTTCCTGTCATTATATATGACTTCGTCGCTGTAGGGGATACGTTTTCCTCAATGGAGCATCCCCATATTAGTCAGGATCAGGTTTTTGATTTCCAACGACACTAAACTAAGCAGTTATATTTTCAGTGCCATAGTTTTGGGAGGTTCTGTGTACACGCAAATTCCACGAAAGTAGAGTTGTGGCTTCCATTTATTTTAAAACTTTTCCGCCAGATAATCAGGGATTTGGATTTACACAGAAATTGATGTGTTATGTATCAACACCCCACCTCCACAATCACTCACCATCTAATTAATACTTTTTCTTTTTTATATCCGACATAAAGTCCGTAAATGTATAATTGTATTATTTTGTTTGAGAGAACTGTTATGAATGGGTTGCAATAAATCTTACAAATTCTCAGAACTTGTTTTCATACTGTTGTCGCTCTGTAATTGTTTTACCTTAGGCTTTATCAGTCCTTAAAGGCCCAAAATTTATCTGAAAAATTTTAACTGAAGTGAAGGTGAAGATAACGAACATTGGTCAATCTCATAACTCCTATAAGGAATGCAAAATAAAGAGTTGGGCAAACACGACCCCTGGACATACCAGAGGTGGAATCAGGTGCCTAGGAGGAGTAAGCATCCCCAGTCGACTGGCCACATCCGCTTGGAGTCTTATGTCTCGATACGGAGTTATCTGTAGTCAAAACTACTGTGCCAAGAAGGCCTTACAATCGGTCACCATAACGACCATGGAATTTGCGAAATGTTGACTTTAAACGAGTATTTGAAATCCCAGTAACATCAACTTGTTTGTGAACTTCCTAGCCTCGATTTACAAAACTGATCATGCGCAGAACAAGTTCTTTCGTATCGAATTAGTTGAAAGATATTAACACCATATGCAGATGATAATGAAATATTGCCACATAAATACAGGAAGTTGACAATTGAGCAGCTTAATGGCAAAGGCATCCCGTTTATCATCAAATTGATTTGTTAGTTTGCCATTATATCCATTTTTAATAAAATATCCAAGTATGAAACAGAAGTGGATGACTCTGCGGTGTCTTTTATATTGAGTACAAGGGGATATATCAAATCGACATATGAAGGAAAATTATCATTGTTAATAGATACAACGACGTCAGTATATTTAAATGTCGCATTGAAGGCCACATCAAGAGATTTTTTCTTCTCATATAGAAGTTTTTGAATAGATTGTGCTTCATGTGATTATTCATGCTCGACAGAATGTTGAAAGACCTTATCTCCAAAGACTACGAAGATATTGTCAATAAGGATTGATTGAATATTGTTTTACGTCTCTCTTGGAAATATTTCACTCATATGGAGACGTCACCACTGCCTGTGAAGGGCTGCAAAATTTAGGCCTATGCTCGGCGCTTATGGCCATTCAGCAGGGAGGGATCTTTATCGTGCCACACCTGCTGTGACACGGGACCTCTGTTTTTGCGTTCTCATCCGAAGGACCGCCCCATTTAGTCGCCTCTTACGACAAGCAAGGGGTACTGAGAACCTATTCTAACCTGATTCCCCACTGGTGTCAATGAGGAACTACAGTATATTTCTAATTTCAACTTCTGAGTGCTTGTACATGGTTTAATAAAGTAATCTTTGGATGACTGTGCACTAGATATGAATATTTGCGTTTTCTATAGCAACTGTTTATGATATCAAAAAGTTTGTTCTTTAATTTTTTGTAAGGAATGGCCGTGTAAAGTGATGAAAAATCTTTTGATGTTGATTTGAGAAAAGCTCTGTGATTTCAAGTATACTAAAATTTCTTTAGAATTTTTTAGAATCCACATTTAATTTACACCACTTTTGGCATACGTAGTTTCACAGTACGTTAGAAGATTCTCCTTCACAGCTGTTAATATTTTGTGAGTAGCAAAGATAGGGGCTTGGTAGAACATTTACTGGATCCAGCAATGTATCTTTGTAAGGGTTTTTATGAAGGTTAGGAATCCAGTATAGGTACGGTAACTCATATTCAACAGACCCATTGACAGGGATATTAAATGTATCTAAAACTGAAGCATGGTTTTGAAGGATTTCATCTTTTAAAAGGGCAATTGGAGTATAAGTAGTATTACCAATAGTGGAATTAATGTCAAGTTCGTTTAAAGAGACACTACAGCTCATTTTCCACATTTTAATAAAGTGTTTTTTAAAACATGTATTGTCGATACTGACAATTTTGAACAATTGGGATGCATCAATTTACTCTCAACTGCGTTTTGAAGATCGTTCGGAATTCAAAGGTTTCTTCATTCTGACTCGGACTTTTGAATGCTTATTTACATCACGTGGTTTTGAATGACAGCAAAGGTGTTGTGTAGGAAATTATTTAAATTCCCCTTCAAGGAGGTCCACACTCACCTTTCAAGTATAAGAGTATTCCCTGCTCCTTAAAATAAGTAATTATATCAATCATTATTTCAACAGAAACCCTTCCATGTTCCCATTGACCGATGTTTTTACAACTAACACGTGTCGTGTTCAGATAAAAATAGCACTTACTTTTAAAAGTAGTGTCTTCGCAGCTAATCTCAATGGCAGATTTAGGGGGGGGGGGCAGGATCCCCCCTCCCTTTTTACGTCACAGATTTTGAATGAAAATCCAAATTTTGCACCACAATGGCCGATTACTATGGCTAATCTTTGACTTTCACACCCCCTTCGGAAATCCTAGATCCTCCACTGAATTACATGGGTTTATCCGAACTCTTTGTTTTCCAACGGTCAAACTGATACCATGGTAAATTTTATTTCACGTATGAGTTTTATCTCATTCTATTTTTACCTCTTTTCTCACAGAATCTGTCAAAATTCTAGATCTATCAACTACACTTTCTCTCACTGGACGACATGCTGCACTGTTTACTGTTTTTGCGCATGCGTCTGAAGACTGAAAGGAGGAGACTCGATATTTTTTGTATAGGCCATTAAAAAGTATTAATTTTTACGTTAAAACGATAATTTTTAACTTTAGATAAGTGTTATTTTCGCAAAGTTCATACTTTCAACAATGCAACAAAAATTGAGAAAGCACTAGGAAAATTGTCATTTCATGATTTTTGCGCAAAATGAGCTGTAGTGTCTCTTTAATTGATTGATTGATTATTGTTTTACGTCCCTTTCGAGAATGTTTCACTCATATGGAGAGGTCACCACTGCCGGTGAAGGGCTGCAAAATTTAGGCCTATGCTCGGCGCTTATGGCCATTCAGCAGGGAGGGATCTTTATCGTGCCACACCTGCTGTGACACAGGACCTCGGTTTTTGCGGTCTCATCCGAAGGACCGCCCCATTTAGTCGCCTCTTACGAAAAGCAAGGGGTACTGAGAACCTATTCTAACCTGGATCCTCACGGGCCAAGTTCGTTTAAAATACATTTGTAATAATGAACCTTACAAACAAACACAATGTTGTTACAAGCTTTGTCAGTTGGAACCAAAACATATTCCTCATGTAACCCATCTAATTCTTTTATCACTTCTGGTTTACTAAACACAGAAGGATAGATGTTACGTACTTTTGTTTTAATGTCTAATGCGGGATATTAATATTCCTTTTATACTTTTAATCCATTTTGACAAAGTATCAAGTTGGTTTTTTTTTTTTCATATTTAGCCCATCATCTTTCATAATCTTCGACAGAATTCATGAAGAGATGAAGTTTTGTCGCCAATTGAAAGACCGAGGTTCTCTGTATTTATGACCTTTTAGAATAAGTGATTTGAGGTCCTCATTTTCAACTATATCAACATCACCAGTAATGACATGTCCAGCTGTAGTATAGTTGAAAGAAGACGAAGAACAAAAACACATAGGTGGACTAAGTATAAGATGGTCTATATCTAGGCATTGCAAAGTTTGTTTATAATAAAAAATGGTTTGGATGCAATAGTATAAGTATATTTGTAGGAAATACTAGGTGTAGACTTGAACTTGAAATAAGTTGGAACACACGACTGAACTCTTTTATGACGAAGAATGTTGCTTATGTTGACGGCATCTATTCCTTTGTTTGTGAATTTGATCTTAAAGAACTGGCGGCATGATTTGGAAGGAATGTCATCCATGACCAGTGGTGGTTTAAAGAGCCTGTGATTGGCAAGATAGAGTTCAGTCTATATTTAGGTGTTGAAAAATCCAAGTATAGACTAGCTGTGGCTTCTTCAAATAACGTATGTAAAACTCTAAATGGAACAGAGTAAAGTTTTGTGCGAATTTGATTTGTACCTAATTTTCTGTTGACGTAAGGTAAAAGTGAATTAAACGTGACATCATTTATACTTGGTGTTTTATATGAACGATATCCATGACTGCGTTTCTGTCTTTGAGTATTGGGAAAGAGTCTTATCACTTTCACGTTTATTGTAAAGTGTTCTTCAATTTTTCGAAAACAATTACGTAAAAACTGCAGTATTTTTGTTCAAAATATTGGAGAGTTATGACGAAAGACACCATTCTTGATGAACCTATGTAGTTTTCAGTATCTTCCGTGCCAAACCTAAATTGTTTAACATAGGACTGATTGTTCATTTGCCAAGCGCTAGGCATTAGAAGTGAAAGTTTTTTCCCCCCAGATAAAACTGTAAAAAGGAGACACTTTATCACGATAGGCATCTACAGAATCATAAACCGCCTGCGCGCCACGCATGGGTGAAAATATGTGCCATTTCATTCACACCTGGTGACGTATTTTTCTGAGTAAAATAGTCTTCAAAGGGGTGCAAAACAACATACAAGGTCAAAGACATATATATTTGGATATCAATTATTAGATCAAGGTTTCTGGCACTTCACATTTCAGGTGGTGTGATTTATATCCATTGAATATTGATCTCAACGCAAATGGTAAGGAACGTCACTGATTCCGGGTTTTTCGTCTCTCTTAATAGCTAATGAGATGAGAGTCAGGCACGTTATCTTAAGAACAGAAAGAAATACCAGTACATGTACTTCAATGGGAACTGATGAATTCTAATGATGAAGGCAGGATTGATATATTCTACGTAATAATCATAATACTGGGATGGACCTCAGAATCGACTTTCCCTTCTGCTTCACTATATACAGCTTTACTTCCTTGTTGACAACTCCTTGACGTAGATAGGTCCTTTAGATGATACACAGCGGGAAGGTCATCCTGTGTGTTTATAGAGTCACTTTTACACAAGGCACATGGTATACTTTTACACATATTACATTGTTCTGTGTTATAACCATTAACTGACTTGAGTGCATGCTGACACTCGTTTGGGTGGGTTGACATGTTCTGTGGTAAGGCCAGGTAAGTGTTAGGAACTACTGGGGATGGATTTATCTCTCCTTGAGCATTCATGACAAAGTATGATGAAATTCTGCTTCCTGTGCTGTCCGTTACACTATCAGACATGGAACAGTTGTGTCCCTTAATGAAAAGACAGATAGTATTCTATTATCAGGACTTTAGACATCGTGCAAGAATAATTAGTATCTAAATATTATAATCGTCACCCCAAGATATTTTAAATGATAGAAGACTTTCCCGACCCAGAAACAACTTTATTTGAATTCTAAAGCGTTAAAGAAAGATTGAATTTTACCTCATCTAAACAGATTATGTACAATATAATTCTACAGAATTTAGTCATTTGAACTACTTGAACGTTGATTTCAACATTTGACTCAAATGTTCTAAGAGCATTCTAATTTTAATGGTGTTTTCATTTAGACTACATAGAACGTAGCTCTGGAGAAGCAACATTTTTCATCAGTCAACAACGGAACAGGGACTCTTACACTTAACTTTGAAATAACAACATTGTGAAATCTGATGAATTCTGGTGTGCGAATACAACGCTTAACATACACAGTCCTTTGTACACGTCATACAGATATCATGATAGTGATCACATTGTGTAGGCGATATATATAACGATCATCTATATCAATAAAATGTAACATCTAATTAAAACAACAACAAAACATAACACAATTTCTCATTCTAGGTTTCAATTATAAAGTTTTGCAAACATGCTTACTTAGTACAAACCCTGTGCTTAGATAATAACGAACGTTATCATACTAAACGTAAAGTGTATTTTTTGACAAGTCCTAAGCAGTTCTTCGTGTATTGTTTACATATAGATACACAATACATATTGTCTACATGCAGATAGGCAATACACCTATTGGGTATCCTCCTATGTTGTTGTCTTTATGCACATATACAATACACATACTGAATGCACTCTTATCTACATTTAAATACAGAATGAGCGCCCTTTTTTTCGTATTAGCTACATGTAGATGGACACCACAGTCCTGATTCCCTCTTTACGTATTGCCTATATGTGAATACACATGGCACAGCTTAGGTACTCTGCTGTTGCGTTATATATATATATATATAATTTCATGATAATATTAAGATTAAATTATATGTATAAGATACAGTAACTCAACTCGTTTAAAGGTACTGTCAAGAGTGTAGAGTAACTGTCGCTATTCGATGGACCACCTCAGAAGTAATGCTTTGTTTATTTGATATTCGTAGGATTGGTTAACTATATATCGTTAACCGATTGGTGACTGTATTACCATCCATAATACTATCCATCTCATGGTTTAAAAATAAATAAATATAAATAAATAAGGACCATCATGTACCAACACGTCTGATGACTGTGGTACTGTCTCTTGATGACCGGACACATACATGTGGTCATAGGTAACAAATTATAATGAAATAAAAAAATAACTCATATTTTATTAAAAAAAAGGAAATTTATTATAAAATGATATCGATTTAATTATAAATAAGTAATAAAATTGAAAATTATAAATAAGTAATAAAATTGAAAAAGAAAATTTATTATTTCGTTTAATAATATTTTATTAAATATATCTAATAAGTTTTATTTAATTTATTTAATAATATTAATAATAATTGTATTTAATTTATTTAATAATATAAATAATGATTTTCATTTAATAATTTTAAAAAGAATTTTTATTTAATTTATCTAATAATTCTAAGAATATTTTTTTAAATTTATTTAATAATTTTAATAACTAGAGCAAAGCTCGTTGCAATGCAACGAGAGGTCTTCCTTCGAAGCTGTTTGACATAACTTTTCAGTCCCAATAATGAAGAAGAAATTACTATTTATGGCTCAGGACATACAATAAAGGTTTATAGCTGTTACCAATATTTTATCATACAACAAAATTATGATAGCATAATTCAGACTGAAGAGAATAATTCATCGAGTTTGAATTATTTATACATACAAATCAAATAAATTGCTCTCAAATCTTGAATATTTTATTAAATTTTAATATCTATCTGCGTAAATACATGTAGGTATATTATGTACACAGTGCGCACAGAAGTCCCGTATGAATTTCACGCCATGGGCACGTGCAGAAGTTACATAATTTGGACCAGGAGTTCTGAATCAATGTTTAAACAAAGTCATTGTTTTTAAACAATAAAACAACAAATCATTTGAAATGAGACTGGTCGGCCATGGGTTTCTGAATATTCTATACGCATGTTTAGATTTGGTTTAATCATGATTATAAATTATTGATTTCAAAACATGTTCAGAAATAATTCGTTATGTTTGTAAAATGTATCCATTTTCTTTTTCAAAACGAAGAATTTGAGTAAAGCTTGTGTGTTCAGTTAAAGTAATGTAAAATCACAGATCGCTAGTCCAGCAGTGATGAATCTCCGATATTAAACACACATTCAATTAGACATGATTGAGAAACGAACTGTGTATTAAATTGCAGATTTTAAAATTGATGCCTGACTCAATGCTCTAGAGTTTTGAATTTAAAACAAATCAAACGTAAGACCGGGAACGTATAAACAAGTATGTACATCCCCGGAAAGACTGAATTATTCGAAAAATCCAATATGATCAAAAACATAACATTCTGTGTTATATTTAGGACGACAATGTTTACTTTGTGTACATGCCCTGGTTCACACGCGATGGTTCCTCGAGGCGGTTACGTAATTGTAAACAAAAACAAATCCCGTAGTGTATGTAAGATGCGTGTAGTTATTGACTGAGTTAGTCTATGCTTGAAGGTTTGTTTCTTCAATTAAATATATCGTTGTTTTATTAACAAACGTAAAAGAGATAACCTTTTCCTCCTTTTTTCTTTGAAACGATTGTTTATATTAAAGCTACTAAATAATAAAAAAAAGTTGTCGATAGATGATTTTTAAAGGAACCATAGATCACGATAAAACCTTATTTTAAAAGAATATTAGCATTTCATGAAGTCAGATTTATCAATTAAAGCAAGTTTATTTAAGTTATAAGCATATTTTCCCCCTTCACCTACCTAATGATACTGTTACCTGTTTGCGGGTCAAGCTTTTTACTCATATATAACACAATACTCGAGCAAAATATTATGTTTATGAGATCAATAAGATGTTAAAGAACAACTTTTCCAGCGAAAGTCATATCGAAATATTTACCGTTTTTGAGTTATAAAGCGAAAACTTTCAAGATCCCCAGATCCCTAATTTAAGGGGCCAGCCCCTTTTTAGGGATATCAAAAGAAAGTTCTTAACATTTTGCACAACTTTTGTTCTACACGTCTTAACAAAATATTTTTCGTTTAAAAGATACAAAGGAAAATATGTGTAATTTTTTTCTCCTTTAGGCGTCCAAATTTTTTAACCCTGTCAACCACCATTTCGAACACTGTAATCAAAAAACAAAAAATGATGTGTACAACTACAATGCTCCTACTTTTCATTTTCAAAGCATTTTCTGCTCAAGCGTATACAGTCTCGGAGCCTTTGTCTGGAAACCAAAGCCCCTAAAATTTCATTCAAAGGGGAATAACTCGTGAACAGAAGGGAATTTCTGAAATGTAGTACATGATTTTAAAATTGTTTTGTAAAGTTTATAAACCCTGAAAATGTGAGCAAAATCCATGCATAAATGAGCGAGATATGAAGCTTCAAAGTTAGCGTCTAGGAAAAAGAAAAAAGAAGAAGAATAATAAGAATAATCTTAACCAGCACAATCAGTAGAAGGTCTTCCGTTGTTACGGAAGACCTTAATAATTTATGTTTAATGTATTATACTATTTTATAAATAACAGAATATTTGATGTTTATTTGGATTTTAATAGAAGGTAAACATTAGTAATAATTAGTAATATTAGTAACAGGTAATAGTAATAGGGATGTAGGTATGTATATACATGTGAAATAACTAAAACATATACAGAAAAGAATAGAGGGTAGGGTAACCAAAGAAAATTTTGATAATAGAGTGCCACTAGTTATTAGTTGCTAATCATAAATTATGCCAGACAACAATTTTGAGATCGTCGTCAGGCAAGAATTTTGAGTTCGTCGTCAGGTGCTACACCTCAGACCTAGATCCAGCTCGTAGCACGACATGGCTCCATAATTCTTATTCGATAGTATGTATTATGTGTATAGAATCAGTTGATCATTACTGTAATCAATCATTATTTGTTTTATTTATTCATTTATATATTTAATTTATTTCTCAATCTATTTCAATCATATTTTGTATTATTTCTTCTCATTCAAGGTGATAGGTTCTTATCGACTAGCATTATAATACAATGTCTAGATGCACATTCCAAGGTTTTTTTAAGGGTCTGTAGGGGCCCGAAAAAGGCCTTATTCCCAATGCTAACAAGCAGGTATTTTCCCGAATGTTTTGCTTTAAAATCCCCAAACAATAAAAACAAATCAAAGCAGGGTACCCTTATTTTTCAGAATTCATCACAGGTCCACAGATTGAATTTTTAGTTCAAAATTGTTAAGTAAACCTAACTTTTTTGGCCTCTGCTTATCTAAATGAGGTAACTTTCACCAAAATGTAAGTCATCAGGAGTCCAATTATTCCTTAATTCACTGGGTTGGTTATCTCCTTGGAACATTTTTCCTAAACCCATGCAAATGTCACTATTTTTCCTATTGGAAAGACCCAGACCATTGAAATGAAGACCTTAAAAATACCCTGCATTCCCCTTCCCCACCCAAAAATATGTTTCAGTTTTGTCTGACGAGAATTTTTAAAATCATTCTATCTGTTCTCATACAGTATACAAAAATGTATAGGTTTATTTACGAGGGCAAGTCAATAAGTAACCAGCATATCCCATTTCCGATTGACCGAGACGGTCACGATTTCCATGCCTTGTGTCAATACATGTTTTATACCTGGGTACAAAACTGCACGCGTATCGAGTCATTATTTAATAAGATATTGAATGGCAAACATGGCTAGTGATGCAAAGGCATGCTTTTCATCTAAAGTTGAGTACCGTGCTATAATTCGGTACTTGTATTTAAAAGGTAAAACAGGCAAGTAAATATACGGCGAGTTAGCCGATGTTTATGGGTTTTCTACACCATCTTATGATCAGGTTGAAATTTAAACGCGGTAGAACGTCTTTAGGTAAGGGATACAAGACTCCGATTGTCTATTATGTCAGATACGGGACTGGCACGAGCCGCGTAGCGGCGAGTGATCAGTCCCGTATCTGACACAATAGACCATCGGAGTCTTGTATCTTACTTAAAACATTGTTCTATCTAAAAACAAATGCATTTAAATGCACACACACACAAAAAAAAACAACCCACGTACAAATAATCATTGGTATAGACAAATATATTTACACCTTTCGTTTCTGATTTGTTTTTAATATTTGATATATTAGGAATTCATAAACTTTAATGGCACACGAGGTCAAATCTTGTCTTTAATTCACAAAAAACTGTTAGCTCATCATTTCAATTGTCATAATACGGTTTTCCTCAAACCAGGGTTTTGTTCTTCATGGAAAGCGATTCGATCGCTTCTATTGTCTGAAGACTGTACTCAACAAAACAGGTTTTCTTTTTTGGGTGAATGAGGGGACGTAAAGGGTGTTCGGAAAGAATGTTTTAGATAAAACAAAACATTGATTTCCTACGTTCCTTTCTGGGAACCCTAATAATATGATACTGACACGTAGGCTTATAACTGGTATAAAAACAGAAGCCGCATCCCTCTTTTAGCATTTAGTCCGGGTGCCTTGAAGAAATAGACTCAGATGATGACTACCCTCTTACTCAAAATAAATTTCGCGATACTACTACGGATTTACCAGACGAGAATTCTGATGCTATTTTGAATGATATTCTGGATTTAGAGGAAGAAAGAAGGAAGAAACCAAATTTTAAATTGAACTTTGACCTTAAAAGTTACTGTTTTTCTGATATATCAGATGCAGACAATGACATCTTAGTTCAGGCCTCACAGGAAATAGAGAAAGTGGACAATTTCGAGCGATTTGCATTGCCTTTACAGGAACACGATGCACAAGACTTTGTTTTGAACTCCAAACCTGTCAAGACCATTAACAAGACACGTTGGGCAGTGAGCGTAATTCTTGGAAAAACGCGCGGAAATGGCACGGCGAACTTCTGACTATGTCAAATGAACATTTGAATTCGGCATTGAAATTCTTTATTCTTGAAGTACGAAATAAGGCAGGAAAAGAGTACTTTCCGAATACAGTGTATGAAATAATGCTGCTACACGCCTATATACTGCGGATGTTGACGAACAACTTATAGCTGAAAAAATGGTCACAGGTCATCTGCGATTCGCAACTACAAACGCACCTCTGATGAACAATTACAGAGTGTTAGTGATTTAATTCAGAAACCGTCCACACTGTCCCCGCCGGAGCCGAAAAAAGTGAAGCTCAATGAAAGTGTTTCCTTTGGATCGAGAAAAGAAATAAACATCACTGCCAGGGATGTAACAGTGAATTTGCGACTTTAATGTGCATGTGTTTAAATGAATGATTGTGACATGGATTTATAACTGTGGTGTCTTAACGATTTCATATCCGGATTATATCGGATTATTCATGAAACACTCATTTCGTATAATTTACTGGAATATTTCATGCCTCGAATATTGTATTTGATATATAATAAATGTTTTCTCGAACAACAAAGAATGGTCTTTGTTCCTGGTTTTTACTGTCAGTCCAGTATTTCTCATAATATTGGCCTGCTCTTAATAATACTGGACTGCTCTTAATAATACTGGACTATGTTCAGTACAGTATGAAAAATAAAGTACTGTCAAAACAATGAACTGACGTCACAACAATGTTTTAAAAGATGAAGCCAGGTTCGGACGCCCACTAGATACCACCGACGAAGAAATATGTAAGAAAGTTCGGGCTCTGGTATGCTCTGATAGGCGAATTCAGGTGGAAGAAATAGCGCAGGCATTAGGCATTTCACGTTTAGGTATACGCAAGTTAACAGCCCGTTGGGTTCCCAAATCCATTAGCAATGAGCAAATGGTAACCAGAGCATCAGTATGCATCGTCTTGTTCAAGCGTTTTAGGCCAGAAGATGATTTTCTTTTGCGTCTGGTGACTGTAGGTGAGACTTGGTTTCATTATTATGAGCCAGTGGGTATAGGGCCTGGGTCCCTGAGGCCAAAGAAGTTTAAGACGCAACCATCTACTGGCAAGGTGATGGCCACATTATTTTGATACGCAAAATGCGTTATTATGTTCGACTTTTTACCCAAGAGAAGTACAATAACTGGTGCGTACTATGCAAACTTGCTACACCAGCTGAGAACGCCATCTGTGAAAAACGCCGAGATAAACTCTCTAAAAGTGTTTTGCTGCAACAGGACAACGCAAGAGTCACACTTGGAAAGTTGCAATGGATGCTGTAAAGCGAAACGGGTATAAATTAATACCTCATCCTGCCTACTCGCCTGACCTAGCTCCTGGCGACTTCTTCCTATTTCCAAACTTGAAAAAGGATATCCGTGAACGTCATTTCCGGTGTGACAAAGAAGTGACGGCAGTTCAAGTGTGGGTCAATGGAAATTACCCTGACTTTTTCAGTTCTAGGTTGATGGCACTTGAACACCGTTGGTCTATATGTAAAACTTATACGGTACCAATTTTGATGTATATGCATCACAATAGAGGGCAGTTACATCGAAAAAGAAGAAGTGGATCTCAACCGGAAATAAGTTAGGCTGGTTACTGTATTTATTGACTCGACGTCGTACATCTGTCTTTGAGTATAATTGCGCATGTATTTTATCGACACTCAGAATGAATGTAAAAAAAAAAAAAAAAAAAAACAAAAAAAAAAAAACAAACAAAAAAACAACAACAACAAAAAAACAAAACAAAAACAAATAGCGAAACAGACGTGAACATTTAGTTTTCAGTTTGAATGAATTTAAAAGAGCAATGAATCATAAAAGTTGAATAATCAATATAATTTTTTAGTCTTTTCCTTTTATTTTCGAAGTTAGAAAATCTTCATTTCTTTTTATTCCAACGTGTTCATAAGTCATTGAGTTTATTGAGTAAATTTACTGCGTCGTATATGATCAATCATTTTACATTCTTAAAATGGATCATCATAATTTCTTTCTCAACCTTTTTTAATATCTAAAATATTACCATTATATTGAAATTATTTTAGTTCACTTGAGCTGAAAGCTCAAGTGAGGTTTTCTGATCGCCTGTTGTCCGTCGTCTGTCCGTCTGTCTGTAAACTTTTCTTCTCTAGAACCACTGGGTCAATTTCAACCAAGCTTGACCAAAAGCATTCCTGGGTGAAAGGCTTTCCAGTTTGTTCAAATGAAGGGCCATGTCCCTTTCAAAGGGGGATAATCACAAAAATAGGGTGGGGGCATTTAAAAATCTTTTTCTCAAGAACCACTGGGCCAGAAAAGCTGAAATTTGCATGAAAGCTTCCTGACATAGTGCAAATTCAAGTTTGTTAAAATCATGGCCCCGGGGGTTGGATGGGGCCACAATAGGGGATCAAAGTTTTACATACAAATATATAGGAATAATCTTTAAAAATCTTCTTCCTAAAAACAACTGGGCCAGGAAAGTGGAAATTTACATGAAAGCTCCTTAATATAGTGAAAATTCAAGTTTGTAAAAAGCATGGCCCCGGGGGCAGGTTGGGCCACAAGGGGGGATCAAAGTTTTACGTACAAATATATAGGGAAAATCTTTAAAAATCTTCCTCTCAAAAACTACCGGACCAAGAAAGTGGAAATTTACATGACAGCTTCCTAACATAATTCAGATTAAAGTTTGTTAAAACCATGGCCACCGAGAATAGAATGGGGCAACGATAGGGGATCAAAGTTTTATATGCAAATATATAGGGAATATCTTTAAAAATCATCTTCTAAAAACTACTGGGCCAGGAAACTTGAAATTTATATGAAAGCTTCCTGGCATAGTGCAAATTGAAGGGTATCAAAATCATGGCCCCCGGAGGTAAGATGAGGCGACAGCAGGGGATCAAAGTTTTACATACAAATATATAGGGAAAATCATTAAAAATCTTCTGAAAAATCACTCCGCCAGAAAAGTTTACATTCACATGAAACCTTCCTGACATAGTCCAGATTCAATTTTGAAAAAAAATCATGGCCCCCGGGAATAGGTTGGGGCCACAATAGGGATTAAAGTTTTACATGCAAATATATAGGGAAAATCTTTAAATATGAGCCGAGGTGACTCAGGCGAGTGATATGGCCCATGGGCCTCTTGTTTGTTTAGACTGAGCACAGGAGGAACCAAATAATACAGAAAAAATCAAAGTGTGCAGGTCATGCCTACCGTTTTGTGCAGACAGTTCACAAAGCGTGCAGGCCACACCTACAAAGTGGTCAGCATTTCGTGTAAAGCGTTCCGTGCAAACCGTTCAGTGTTCAGTGCAGATAGTTCAGCAATCCGTGCAGAGTTTCGTGCAAACCGTTCGCCGTTCCATGTAAGAATTGTTTCGTACCGTTCCGCGCAAGTGGTGTAGTTGTACGCTTCAGGATCTGTAAGATGTAAACAAAACCTAACTAGAATCCTAAACTACAAACTCAAACGTGTGTGTGTGTGTGTGTGTGGTTTTTTTTACTGCGGTTGATGGATTTTTCTGTTAACCGTGACAGTATTATTCGTTACCAGGTATATGAATTGTTATTGATATTACTGTGGTGAACATCTAAACAGATAACGAGATGCATTGTATTCCGTTTAAGTACAAGTGAGATCTATTTATTGATCAATTGTTTTTTAAACTACATCTTTTTCAGTTTTAAGATATCCATTGAGCTGCGAAGGGGGAGCATGCGTCTGAACACAAACATTGATAATGTACAGACCGAGTATTGAAATACCAAGGGTATTGTGTTGCAGTGAATCACTCAGTTTGAATATCGGGTAAAATGTGAAAAAGAGGGTAAATCAGCTTAGATGATAAAAATCTTTGGTAACACCCATGTCATTACAATCATGAGATCGGTCAACAATGGATGCTTACTCCTTTTAGACACCAGCTTCCACCTCTGGTATGTTTAGGGATCAGTATTTGTCCTCTTAATTTTGTATTTCTTATAGGATTTATGAAATTGATAAGCGTTTGTTATCTCCACTAGTTCATTATAGAAAACCCGCGTAAGGTGATTGAGAAAGGCCATCCACACAGCTGTTTGCGTTGTGTGCACGAGCAGAATACATTCATGAAAGGTGAAGATAACGAACATGATTGATTGTATGTACTCAAAATATTTGTTTGTTTATTCAATTGTTTGTTTACGTCCCGTCGAGAATTTTTCACTCATATTAAGGGCAGATGATACAAACAAATTTTTTCTTTCGAAGAGACTTTATATGATGTCATTCTTTTATAAAAGTGGATAATTCCTTGAATTATTTTCCCCTTTGACTTGGAGAGTGAAATATTTTCCATATTTCAAAAAAAGTACAAAACAATAGTTATCATGGTAAATTAGTTTATTCTTCATCTGTTTACCTTTTTTATACCTCAAAAAATGGTTGTCAGGGAGAACAGAGTGTACTGATATTAGATTTACAACATAACATGTAAAATATTAATGCATTACAAATTTTACACTTGGAAAATATCAATTGCTGCTTCAATAAAATTACATATATGGACATTGCACCCTCAGTGAAGGTTTACAAATTAAAATAAACTTCATAATATGTTGACTTAATGTTTAAAGTGTAATATAAACTTAAAAATCATATACCATACGGGGTGAATTTTCTGAGTAGAAGCAAAATTGTAAATATCACATTGTCTGATTTTCTCAAGACAAAGAAGAGTTATCTCCCATAATATAAGAGTAAAATTTTACTTCTGAAAATAATTTACAATGGCATTTATGATTTTACTGTTTGTTTTTTGGTGGGTTTTTTTTGTCACTCTTGGTTTTCCTTTGCTATTCATCTCTGAAAAAATAAAGAAATGCCTAATACAGGATCTCTTTGATGTGCCATTTTACATTAATTTCTGCATTATGTTACGTTTCCCAGTAGAAACAGGAGAAAGATAACTGCATGCTTCCTGCTGACATCATATATATAGCAATGATCCAAGTCCATACCGTTTTCCGTCCTCACAATGTCTTATGCGTTGTTAAATCTAGTGGTCTACCACACGCAGCACAACCTTTTTCCACATTGTCCACTAGAATTCCAAGTTCCACAACTCGTCTCCAATAAATCATCTTCTCATGCTCTTCTTCCGATTCCTCACTCTCTGATGCATCAGATGGATACGTTTCTTCATTTCATAGGCATTCTTGTGAATTATCACCAGACGAACAATTTTTTCTTGATTCATCCAACTTCTTCTCGATCACCACGTTGTTATTGGCATCAGCATTCACTATCTTACGTCCAAGGGATAATGCATAACCTTTCGTAGCATTCTGTAACCTTTGATGACGTTTTTTACTAATAATTTTTCCTGAATGATTCTGGCATCACAATTGTTTACATTGTTTACTGACCCCCTTTCCTGCTCTTAAAACACATAAGAGTTCCAAACAACTATAAATGAGAAAACCAAAACCAACCAAAGTATTTTTTTACCATGGGAACTCTTCAGTGCTAAAGGTAGAAAAATTTGTTTATATCATCTGGCCTTAAGACGTCACCAGTTGTCGTTGAAGTACCACAAAGTTAGACCTATGCTCAGATCTCAGGGCCATAGTAATGAAGGCTCTTAACGTGCCAACGCCTGTCGCGACACGGGACCTCCGTTCTTAAGGTCATATTCGAAAGAAAGAAATGTATGTACATTAGATACGTGCTTTATTGAATACAAATTCAATTCTTTTGTAAAACCAATTCATAACCAACCTACGTTAGATGACCCCAGTGTTAAACATTGCATTAATTGTTGCAATGCTTGCTATATAAGGACGTGGTTTGTTTTTTCCGCGTTCAAACCATGGCAAGATTGTGTGTATTTGTCGTGACGTTAACGCTGCTGGTTTGTTGGTGCGGCCCCGCACAAGGTAGGGTTCTTCTGATTTAATATAGTGACGCGTGGGAATCAAAATAAAATATTTTTAATATTGTATAAACGTATTAGATGGGTTCTGAATTTGACTATTATGGTTAATTTATTATCTTTAATTTAAAATAATAGAGAAGCTTGAAATAACACTCTCAACTGAAAAAATGCCAAAGTTTATCTTATTATCTTTAGATTGAAATAAAAGTTTGAAATAACTCTCTCAACTGGAAAAATATCAAAGCTCACTTGCTTGTAAGACTTTGTACATACATGTATAGTCGATGATGATTTAGAGGCTTTGATTTTGTAACTGTTGCTTGAAACCGCTGAATTTAAAAGCCGTAAGCTTTGTGACACCTAAGCTTCATATTCATTTATACTTTATTTATATATAAGTAGTGTAATGAATTTTAAGGTAAATGTCATTTGATATTCCATCACAAATAAATTTGCTTTCCTCTGGACAATAATGAACTATTTTTTGTAGGACAGTTCAATTTTTTACAATGTCCGATGGGTGACACGCCGTATCCGGTAAGGTTTTGTCGTCGCCGTTCTGATTGCAGTAGAAGCCAGTTCTGCCATTACTCCATCCCATGGTTGAGATATGGAATATGTTGTCCAAGGGTAATATACAGTGAAAATTACTATATTTATCTCGCAATTAAATTCTCAGAGCTCAAACCTAATGAAACGCTTCATCTACATCTAATGTACATTGTTCCTTGTGTCGGATAGACTAAACACAGTTTTGAATTCGCGACTTGGTAGTTTCAGAATTACAGTATAAATCCCGTTTCATGCATAGTTAACGCAATACAGGCTGCAACTGACTGTAAATAAATTGAAAATTAAAAGAACAAATATGATAACATATTTGTGATTGAATATATATAATTTCATAGAATCAGAGTGAATCTGGAGCAATAAACCCGTCAAATTAGCAAATAATGTTGATTCGTGAATCATTGTTATCCTGTCAGTAATTCCTGTTCGTAATCTCCGATGTGTATTGACCTCGGAGGTCATCATTCCGGAAAAATGCGAAAGAGAGGTACTGAGCACGTGTCAGATTTGTAAACAATGTAACATGCCAAATTCATAGCAAATTCATCAATTTCATTTCATGTGAGTAGCACATTTGCGTAATTTATTTACTTTCTTACACTTATAATACTTTAAAAAGTCATTCATGACAAGATGTAATATTTTAAAACAAACGAAGTGTGCCGTTACTCACGTCAGTCTCCATCTTTGTATGACCTCGGTCTCATTGCAACCCGTTAATGTTCAGCAATGATCGTTCCCATGTCCGTGTACACACGACGCAATGGCGGTTTATACGAAACGATTATTGTAGGTATGCTTTCAAACAATGATCCCTTGTTAATTTTGCTGAATTTTTCTTCAGATTTTGAAAATTTTATAAATTATACAGGTCCACATGTATAGTTGAAAAATACCGTCAGTTACAGCTTGTACATCGTCGTTAACCACGGTTACTGAATCTGGTAGTGCCTACCCTACCTCAAGCCGTGGCTGCATGATCAGCGAAACCCTCGATTTTCATAAACATTCAAGAAATGACACAATAATTTTTTGACCAATCACAGTCACAATAACATATTTCCGATGTTTTAATGACTGCGCCCACAACTAAAACGTGTAGTAATTGTTTACAAGTAATAATGACACAAAAGGCTACAAATCCCTGTTTACAGAAGCAAGTAAAATTCATAAGTAATTATTAAAATGAAATTCGCATTAACAGCATGATACATTAATTACACTGGTGAAGTCAACAAAGAAGCGTCTATTAGTAACATTGGCTAAAAAGTGTCCAGTTTATTTTCAATCGGCAATCCTCGGATTATTCCGCAACGAGCACGCAATGACCTCCGCATGATTTTCTTTCCACTAAAAAAATCATTGAAGCCCACCGATTGGTTGACTGATGAACATAAATATTCATGAAGTCGAGGATTATTTTAATCATACAGCCACGACATTTGACGAAGTGTAAACGGAGACAATAGGCGTGGCTCTGCGACGATGCAGCTACTATTGCTTTAAGTTTTTCATCCAAGATAAATATTGTAACAATCCTATATTTCACTACAGTTTGATGTAAAGTGAAAATGGCTAAAAACAGACTGAAGAGGAAATAATTAATATGTGAATAAATATTCAACAGGGACTATGTTCTCTTATATTATGGGTTTAAACCTTTATGAAGTATCCCGATTCCAACTAGAATGAAATGAATCTGGATTTTCCTCCCGAAAATTGTGGTCTTAGCGGAACAAGTGGTCAGGATTACATGTGTCTTTTGGAGGGTCGTTTCCTCAATTACGGAAGGAAGTATGAATGGAAACTATAGACCAGTTAGCCTAGTTTTCTAAATAATTCTGATTTATCTGTTCTTATTTCCAGGCCATACCAGTACGTTGAAACAGACGAAGAAGTGCACTTGTTTGTGTCTTTAAGACGTACAAAATAAACAACAAAAGAGAAATATACACGTAGATTGATTCAAACTTCAAGGGAAAAGGGGCTAGAATTGGACTTGATTTTAGTTACTCCGATAGTCCTGATTACATTACTACATGTATAGGGGTGTGTTTTTGTACATTAACCCCCCCCCCCCCTTATGAATCTGTAGTTTTTTGCATGCATCAATTAAAATGTTGTTGTCGCTCATTAGATCCGTTCGTGATATTGAATACCGATCACTCAGGCATGAAACTCAATCAAATTGTGCAAATCATACAAGAAATACTCTAGTTCATCATATCTAACGACATCTTGTTTTTCCAAAACTTAAAATTGAAAGAGATATTTGAAAAAGAAATGATATGCTCTAAAACTCTGAAGGCAGCCATCTTTGGCTCGGGTTTACGGGAAATTGAAATCGTAGTTGTTGAAAGTGAAGTTTGCAACGAACTTCATAACGGAAAATATGTGTAGGCTTCGCATGTAATGCCTGTCTCGTTGTCCTTTATGATCGACTTCGAATTTGTCCCGACAGAAATTGAGAAAATATGGGAAACTGTTTACGTCTTTGACATCACACAAAACATACAAGTCTTCAAATATCAGAAAATGCAATAATTTGTGGGGTTTGAGTTTTATGAAAGTTTTTTACTGCGTCAAGGAGGGGTTTCAACAGTCTCGTTTAAAGTCAACATTTTGCAAATTCTATTCTAATTCGTCATTGGGTAAAATATTGTCTGACGTGTTTCTTACCAATTGTTAAGCTGTTTTTAAGCTACATCAAATCTTACCATAGCATGCAAATCACAAGTCAATGTGAGGTGACGTCATCTAATAAAATATGACGCATTCCTTTTTTGAAAGAGAGAGAGAGAGAGAGAGAGAGAGAGAGAGAGAGAGAGAGAGAGAGTGGGGGTGGATAAAGCAGATCCCATTGCCAGTGAGAAGTGTATTTCAAATTGAACAGAGCAAATTTTACAAATACTTCAGATACCAGTAATTCGAATATGGTATCTTTGTTTTAAACTATCATTCAAATATATAGAGAATGTATTGATTTGTTACAACATAAAGTTTGAGTACAAGTAGAATATGTCTTTTAAACAGAAATATCTCATTGTACAAGTTGACATTCTATTGTAAAGAAAACCTTTTAAAACAGTACTGTGGTGTAAATTAAAAAGAAACAAACAAAATCAGTTCCGAATGCTAATGGTTAGGAGTGTGTCCCTATACAAAACTATTTAATATCATATACCTAGTATTGTATCAGCCCTGATACACCTATCTTCGCTAGGGTGAGACAGCTGCAAGGAGGTAGGGCTGTCTCGCCCTAAGAACCAAGCTATCTCTGTCTCGGCCCGTTGTCAAGGGGCTGTCTCGCCCCTCAAATTTCAAATGGCTATTTCTTCTTTAATCTTTTGAAATCTAACAAAACTACATGAAAAAAAGATTTTACACATAATCTTTTTTCAAATATAATACTTTCTTCCACGACAAATTTAATTTAAGCAGAAAAATTAAATAAAAACGTTCTCAAAAACAGCGCAAAATTGTAGCGAGTACCTAAGCAAAGGGGGTAACCCAAGTAACAGTTGTTTATCTAGAACAATAGCACGTTATAACTTTACATTTTCAAAAACAATCAACGTTCTTGGCGATAAAAAGCAGTAGGAAAATTATGGAGGGTAATACTGAAGAATTTTCAGAAATTCCCGTTTCTAATGGAGATCAAAATGTGAATTGCGGCAATTTTGATGTAGAAAACCGCTTTAAAACGATTTCTGAAATCTAAAACCCCGAGGACTTTGCAATAAAAAGATAATAGAACCAATATCTTCCGAAGTATTTCACGACTTATAGATGCTAAACAGATGGGAAACGGTAAAAAAAAAAACTTACTTCAGTATAAGGTAACATTCCCAAAGCAAAAGAATAGCAGTATCAGATCTGTAAACATTCCAGTTCATACGATGACGCCACGTAAAGAAAGTTCCACAACTCTTATAAATTATATGAAATTATGAAAACGGGCGAGTTTAGTAAATCCGAAAAATGAATAAAAATAATTCCCTTATTTCCAACTTTAGTATTAAGTAGGAAACTCCAGGAGCTGCTTTATAATATATACATGTACATGAACAACACAACGATAGATGTGACGAGTTTCTCAGCCAAGCAGTTTAGTTAATTGAAACGTCCACAGATTGTGGACCATGGAAGGGGATGTCCATAATTAATCATCCAATTATCGTGACCAGCAATGGAATGAAGCTACAAAACCCAGACTTTAGCACATTTCACAATGCCAACAGTACTGGAAACATAACCATTAATGTAAATCCACTGAAGGAATGAAATAGTCAAATATCGTTGCCATTTGTACAGTATATGCATGTTTGAGTCACTCCCCCCCCCCCCCCCCCCCCCCCCAAAATTGAAAAAAAAAATGTTTATCAACTTGTCATGTTTTTGGTATATGATACATGTATAAACAATATCACACTCTAATGTTAATCTCGGACCTGGGATTGCCCCTCGAGTGATCGCGGGGCCAATCCCAGGTCCGAGATTAACATTAGAGTGTGATATTCTATATGTACAAAATAAGTTACATATCCTATTTTGTATATAACCAATCATAGACTAGAATAAGAAGAAAATTATTTCTAAATTTCTGTAGTCAGCATTTGACTATTGTATATATAGCTGTCTTGTCAGCCTAAACATGCGATTACTACACTCCTATAGAGTAGTAAGTCTGTTACTATTGTAAACTAATCGCAGTACTTGGAATATGAATATAGTAACCTCGTCATAATAGTCAGTATACACGTATGGTAATTTCTTCATGGTAACAAATACATGAGAATAGTAACCTCGACATAGTAGCAGTATGTTTTTAAAGTGACGCAATTAGTGTACGAATGTGGTAACCTCAACACAGCAGTCAGTACGATCAATTGTATCTTGTTTAAAGTCCCTCTCGAGAATTTTTCACTCATATGAAGACGTCACCATTGCCGGTGAAGTATTGCAAAATTTAGGCCTACAGTAGTCAGTTTGTGTTTAAAGTAACGATATTAGTGTGGGAATATGCATTTTGTCCCCAACTGATTCGATGCTCAAGACTTTGTCCTGCGTTTGATGAGTGTTTAAATCGAGGTAGGTTACTTACAAATAAGTTGAAGTTACAGAGGTTTCAACAGTATCATCTACAGGCGACATTTTGCTAATTCTAATCCAATTTATCATTGGGCATAATGTCGTCTGACGTGTTTTGTACCAAATGTTAAACCGTTTTTACACAACAATGTTAACTGAATAACTCCGTTTACTTGATCAAGATACACAGCTCACGGCGGGTGTGACCGGTCGACAATGGATGCTTACCCCCCCCCCCCCCCCCCTAGACTGATTATTCCACCTCTGCTATCCCCAGTCGTCCGTGTTTGCTTAGCTGTCTATTTTGTATTCTTTATATGAATCTTTGCTATCTTCACTCTTACATTATAAAAACTTTGAGTGAAGCTACGTCGACACAGCAGTTGGATTATGAATTTAGTAACTTCGCCATATAATCCAATCTTTCATTATAGTAGCAGTATTCAGTCTATACATGTACGTATAGTGTCATGACAACCATCTCCAATCCTGCAGTCAAAGTATGAAAACCAAAACTATTTTCTTTCTTATTTACAATTTTACATATAGATAAAGTCAATATATACAATTCTACCAATATATGCAATAAATACCAATAAATCGAGGCAAGCTTGATAGTACAGGGGTTTCAACAGTCTCGTTTAAAGTCAGTATTTCGCCAATTCGTTGATCGTTATAACGATCTAGTTTGTCAGTATATACATGTATCATTGGGTCAAATACTGTCTGACTTGTTTAATACCAATTATTAGACCGTTCTTGGCACACTGATTTTGACTACGGATAACTCCATTTACCTGATCAAGATATAGGGCTCACGGCGGGTGTGACCGGTCGACAGGGGATGCTTACTCCTCCTAGGTACCTGCTCCCACATCTGGTGTGTCTAGTGGTCCGTGTTTGCCCAACTATCTATTTTGTATGCTTATAGGAGTTATGAGATTGATCACCATTCGTTATCTTCACCTTTCATGCATCACAAGACATGGTTATTAATGTCCATCAAACTATGACGCCTGTTGTAGGTGTCTGCTCCAGTAATTCCCTGATTCTAGTCCACTCCATGGATTGCTGCGGTGAAGGATTAGGAAGACGATCAACAGTTAAAGTTGTAGAGGAGCTGTCCTCCTCCACCTATGTCACACTTTCATCCACTTGCTTCCAGTGAAGTTAGTGAACATCGATGGGTGGTTCGGTAACGTTAAACAATAGTTGAATGCTGGAACAATAAATGATATAACGGTTTTTGTATGATATTACGTTTATGTTCGTATAGAATATAACTTCAACTACGCGCTAACTAAATGAGCTAAAATTATAACTTAAACTACGCACTAACTAAATGAGCTAAAATTATAACTTAAACTACGCGCTAACTAAATGAGCTAAAATTATAACTTAAACTACGCACTAACTAAATGAGCTAAAATTATAACTTAAACTACGCACTAACTAAATGAGCTAAAATTATAACTTAAACTACGCACTAACTAAATGAGCTAAAATCATACTTAACCTACGCACTAACTAAATGAGCTAAAATTATAACTTTAACTACGCACTAACTAAATGAGCTAAAATTATAACTTAAACTACGCACTAACTAAATGAGCTAAAATCATAACTTAAACTACGCACTAACTAAATGAGCTAAAATTATAACTTAAACTACGCACTAACTTAATGAGCTAAAATTATAACTTAAACTACGCACTAACTAAATGAGCTAAAATTATAACTTAAACTACGCACTAACTAAATGAGCTAAAATTATAACTTGAACTACCCACTAACTAAATGAGCTAAAATTATAACTTAAACTACGCACTAACTAACTGAGCTAAAATTATAACTTAAACTACGCACTAACTAAATGAGCTAAAATTATAACTATACTTCATGTTGCTGTGGAAAAGCGTTCCCAAAAATAAACCCGATTCCCTGACCCAAATTCCATATTGAATGCCATAAAAAAAAGTATGTACCATCTATCCTTCTGTTTTTAGTAAACCAAAAGTACACCAATTACATGCAAAGAAGATAATTGAAATGCATAATATCCATTGAAGCTTTCCTTCTACATATTCTGAGCACGTTCATGTAAGTATTTGTTATATTGACATGCGCTGCATAGGTTTGACTATGACGTCACATGACGGTATGTTATATTGCTTACTACAGAGGCAAAACTAACTATGTCAACATAACCAATTCGCAGGGTATACACTAAAGAACTGAGACAATATTAACGTGAGAATAAAAATAACTCAATACACAAAATCGTTTTTGCTGCACAAATGCTCTCAGTTCATCTCATAAATAATTATTAAAACATTTCAAGTATAAAAAACTACAAAATGCACTGACAGATATTGTCTTAAAAAGACAATATCCAATTTACACTAAATCGATCAAGCGCATGACATGTCCTCCGAACTTTTCAGTGATTCTTTTCTATGGTAATTTGAAATTAAATCTGCATTGATATTATTACTGCCCCAATCCCGTCCAGACAATGAAACAGGACCATGTAAAATACACCGCAGTGTCTTCCGGATCTGCTTCATATATAAAGCTTTTATCGGACGTATATGCTAACGACAAACTAGTGACTCAACTTGGTGTCAAATAAAATGGCTTCAGCTTTCGTATCATCATTTTCCCCATATGTACATGTATATAATAATAATCAATTATCTATATGATATCTATGTCTCTCACCTGATTCGATAGGCAAGAGCTTTTTCTGCGTATGATCAATTTTTCAATTAAAGCAAGCTATTGATAAACATAAGAGATAAAGAGAAAATAAAAATGAGTTTCAGTAAGCTCCGATGGCGTGCTGTTAAATTCAGATGCGTCTGTTCGTGACGAATGTTGTTCGTTTTAATTAAAAGCCAGGTTAATGTACAGCAATTTCATGTAACCTTTTATTTTGAATGACAAAACTATACTTCGGGGACGAGTAATGTGGACACTTGTGTGGTATTCTATAGAGAAATAAGACTAATCTAGCCTTTCACTGCTGAAATACAACTTCTACAAGCAATACAAACACGTCAGAAAGCATTTAACCAATGATAGGTTTTATGGGTAAATTAGATCATTATAACGACCATAGAATTTACGAAATGCTGACTTTGAACGAAAGTGTTGAAACCCCTGCACAGAATTTACGAAATGTTGACTTTACACGAAAGTGTTGAAACCCCTGCACCGTTAACTATCAGTTGCCTGCCTCGATTTAAAAACTGATTATACGCAGAACAAACATCAAAACTTATGACTTTTCAACATTTTACACGTTAATTCCTCACGATAAATTAAAGACTACACTTCTTGACATTATAGACATATGTTTCTTCAACAAACATGGAAAACGGAAAGATTCACATCTATTGATCCATCATCCAAAATTACTTTGTTAAACATCACTGATTCCAAGCACAAGTTGAAATAAAAGATGTGCTGGACTTCCTCATTGACAATATCTTCGTAGTCTTTTGTGATCAGGTCTTCCAACAGTCTGTTGGAATTCCCATAGTCAGGAATTGTGTTCCTTTGTTAGCTGCCTGTTTTCTTATTCTCATGTAGCAGAATTCGTTCAAAAACTTCTACGTGAGAAAAAAGCCCTCATCCGCTGGCTTTGAATTCAACATTTAGACATATCGATTTATCAACAATAGTGAATTCCATTCATGTGTCTATTCGATATATCCCTGTGAACTCGAAATACACTACAGAGTCGTCCACTTTTGCTTCTTACTTAAATATTTTATTAACAAGAGGCCCACAGGTCTTATCGGTCACCTGAATACTAGTGAAAAAGTATCACTATTTCCATGGGCTATGGGATCTAGAAAAAAAATCCTGTTCTGAATATCTAAGCTAAATTCTAATGTTCAGCAACAATATAAAACAAGATGTGTTCTTAAAACTTCACTGCCCTCAAAAGTGCATACACTGATGAAAGGCTTTAAATAATAGGTGTATTAACATTAAAACATCAAAATATATGACTAATTTGGACTCATCATAAAGTCATAACCCTGGGTTGTGAAATTCACCATTTTTTGTACATCCTTTTCTGCTATTTCTAAGTATGCATTTAGGTCTTATACAGTATCAGCAAACTTACACATAAATACTATATATATTAAGTTTGGCCCCACCCTGGGGTCAAAACCCTTACTCTGAGGAAAATCAATTTTACAATCTTGGTAAAAGACTACCTGTTCTATCCAATTAGTTTCAATTTAGTATCAAAAGCACTAAAGAAAATGTTATTTAAGTGTTTTACACATAAACACTAACAAGTTTGGTCCCGTCTTGGGGTCAGAACCCCTACCCCCGAGGATCATGAAATTTACAATTTTGATAGAGGCCTTCCTGCTCTACATCACTATGCATTTAGTTTTTCTTACACGTACACGGTTCTTGAGAAGAAGATTTTTGAAAATTGGTCAATTTTGGGCAGTTTTTGCCCAAAATTTACCATTTATGTCCCCTTTGTCCCAATGATGCTTCATACTAAGTTTGAAAAGAATTGGACTGGTAGTTATTAAGAAGTTAAAAATGTTCAATTGTTAACGCACGACGGACGACGACGGACAAAAACCAATTGCAATTGGTCACCTGAGTTAACTCAGGTGACCTAAAAATAGATATCAACGGCAAACTAACAAATCAACATTATGACAAATGGGATGATTTCAGCTTTTCCATTGTAAACGTTGCATATTTATGTAGCAATTTTCTATCATCAATTAGATATGGTGCTTATATCTCTCAACTCAACTTATTTGATACACAAGAGCTTGTTCTGTGTATGATCAGTTTTTAAATCGAGGCAGGCTACTACGAGACAAGTTGGTATTACAGGGTTTTAACAGTTTTGATTAAAGTCAGCATTTAGCAAATTCTATGGTCGTTATGAATACATGTATATAGTTTGCCCATACAACCTGTCATTGGGTCAAATGTTGTCTTACGTGTTTCATGTTATTGTTGGGCCGTTCTTGGCGGCTGATTTTCCGTTTACCTGATCGGTATGTAGGGCTCATGGCGGGTGTGACCAGTCGATAGGGGATGCTTTATATTCCTAAGCACCAAAGACCACCTCTGGTATATCCAGGGGTCCGTGTTTGACCCACATTCTATTTCGATTTCCATTTTGGGAGCTTTTTCACTGATTTTTACCTTCACCGTTAACTTGTCATTTATATATGTTTATGTACATGTGTATGAATGAAAACGGAAAAGTTTAACGTATCAAAACTACATTCTCCTCGACTGATAACTGAGTTCTAATCTTTCACACATGAAATTCTCAAAATGTCAGATTCTCCAATTATGTGTCATTTTCATTTAAAGCATTCTTTCTGTTTGAATATATATATATATATATATATATATATATATATATATATATATACGAAAGAAAATGATACAGTTGAATATCATTTCTTAATTTTATTTCGTATCACGTTCCAATATCTCGGCGTATATCGTCTCCTCATGTGGCGATTGGTGTCTCAACCTCGAAAGAAAAAGACGCATTGTATGATTAAAATGAATTGCATTTTCTATAGCTTAAAATTACTTTATATGTATCTACGGTTTATGAACTTACGCTACAAAGAACATATTACGAAATATTGAGTTACACTATTAAACTTAGGAAAAATAAATCTGAGGCTAAAATATGGGCTTGATTAAAAGCTTGAGGACATAAATTAAAAGAATATTTGCTTCTGTTTCTGGTAATTCTTGGTTTTGTAGGTTACATGTAGATGGAACTGAAGTTTCGATGTACAATATTTGCCTTAAAACTTACCATACAAATAAGGACAGCAAATGCCAAATCGCTGATACGGGGGTAGATGATGACAGAAACCGAGTCCCAGGTGACGTTCACAATGGGAGTCCCACTGACACAATCTCAGCTCGGCAGGCCACGCCCCTCCAGGACAAGGACCATATCTTTGTATCTGTCCTAAATATGTACAATTGTATATATATATAATATGGTTTCAGGTGTTCGGATCTAATATATTGTGAAAATGACATCAAATATGGCTAATTATGAAACGTATCAATTAAAGTTACTGCATTCGTATGACAAAAATACGAAAGCCCAGAAGGCTCATTCGAGATTCGAAATTCAAAATACGAGATTTGAAATTCAAAATACAAGATTCTAATTTCGAAATTCAAAATCCAAATTAACCAATCAAAATGTAGGTCACAATAGATGAAAGGGTAGAGGGTGCATGCATATAAACTTAAAATATGACAGAAAGCTTATTTTTATAATATATTTACCAAACAACGAAACATTTCTTTTAAAACTATAAAATAATATTATATGATGTATGCTTAGCATGCAGACAGGCCTGTAGATGTGGGCGTTAGGGTCCAGTACAAATATATATTATATATAAACAATAGAGGAAATTCGAACCATGAATAAATATTCGTCTCCGATCTATATCTTTCTACATTCTTTTAGGTTCCAGGACGCTTAACTACATGTGTCATTACGACAGAATACTAATCTATCCACGTTTTAAAAAACATCTTACTCCACTGATTCATATCATGGCCAATATTTTGACATTATAAATCATGTCATTATATACAAACAGGCCTGTAGAAAGTCAGGTTCATAGAAAGCGAGGGGGGGGGGGGGGGTCGGAACCAGGTCGAATACACCTCAGATAGTACACTTTAATTGAAATAGAATCGAAGGTTATATGAATCATATTAACTGATGACATCCCGTAGCAATGGATTCTGATTTTAGATTAATCTATAGGTTTACCCGCATACCATTTTTTTCTGCTTGAATGATCATATATGATCACATTCCTATGATTTATTTTTTCATGAAGATAACTATACGGGTGTTTGAGTTAACAATGACACAGGTGCATGGGTTCAGCCCCATACCCCCCCCCCCCACCCCCCCCCCCCCCCCGAATAGCCTACATGAGTTGATTTAATTATTTTTGTTGAAAATTTCTCTGAAGCATGTCACAATGTCTTGCCTACCCCAAAATTCCAAATTAACTTAAAATAAGCCTTTTCATTGAATACCCAGTGAGGGTATTTATAAAAAGGGGTTATTTTGGAATTTTGGGGTATGCAAGATATTGTTGATGTTCATTAAAGAAATGTTCAACAAACATACTTATAACTCAACTCATGTAGCTTATTCGAGGAGGGGGGGGGGGTGAACCCAAGTACCTGTGAACTACATGTATGAAGAAAAATTACAATGTAATTACCGATATTGATTATCGAGTGTTTAACCAGACCTGTAGCCGACCGGCAATTTCAAAAAGGGGGAGGGGAGGGGAAAACTAACTGGGAACAAACCACCCATTTTAGTGTTTGACCAAATATCCACAGGCACTTGAAGTATCGGCACTACCACCAACACCCAGCCCCCCTTTTTCTGATTTTTTTTTTCGGCGATAATTTCTCCGAAATGTGTATATTCCTTGTCTATCCTATCCCAATTTCGATTTATATAATCGTTTCACGCTTTTTGTAAGCTCTACCGATTGGCATTACAGATAAATCGAAATAGGAATGGGATAGACAAGGAATCCACACATTTCGGAGAATTTATCGCCGCAGAAAAAAATCAGAAGGGGGTGGGGGTTGTTGGTAATAGTGTCCATACTTCAGATGCCTGAACAAATATCTTCCTCACCCGTTTATTTTTTGTATGCGCATGGATGTAAATAATGGAGGAAATTCGAACCAGGAATAATTTTTTCTTAACCATCTATGTTGTCTCTTTATATATATGAATATATTTTTATGTTTCAGGAAGCTACCATAGAGCACAAATTTATTCACGTTTTAGAAAAAATAGCTTATCCCATTGATTCATAATGTACAAGAAATTGTATGTTCTATGTTCATGTATGTATAATCTCAGTAACTGGTAATTTTGTTTGTAATAGTAATAGTAGGGTTCTATACTATATCAAACCCTAATAAATATTAGGAGGTGATATAGTATAGACCCCCTACTATCATTATATTACACATAAAATTACCGGTTCCTGTGGTACGTAGGCTGATATAAGCTAATGCAAGGTGAAGATAACGAACAGTGATCAATCTCATAACTCCTACAAGCAATACAAAACAGACAGTTGGGCAAACACGGACCCCTGGACACACCAGAGGTGGGACCAGGCGCCCAGGAAGAGAAAGCATCCCCTGTTGACCGGTCACACCCGCCGTGAGCTCCATATCCTGATCAGGTAAACGGAGTTATCCGCAGTCAAATCAGTGTGCCAAGAACGGCTTAACAATCGGTATGAAACACGTCAGACAGCATTTGACCCAATGCGAGGTTGTATTGACGAACTAGATCATTATAACGACCATAGAATTTGTGAAATGCTGACTTCAATCGAGACTGTTGAAATCCCTGTACCATCAACTTGTTTGTCAGTAGCTTACCTCGATTTAAAAACTGACTATACCCAGAACAAGCTCTTGCATATCGAATCAGTTGAGATATATAAACACCATATGCAGGTGATAATGGAATATTTCTACATAAATGTGGGAAGTTGACGATGGAGAAACTGAAATCATCCCGTTTGTCATACAGTTGAGTTGTCAGTTTGCCGTTAATGTCTACTTTCAATAAAATATCTAAGTATGAAGCAGAAGTGGACGACTCTGTGGTGTCCTTTATTTCGAGCTCACAGGGATATATCAAATCGACATATGAATGAAAGCTATCATTGTTAATAGACAAAACGTCATCGATATATCTAAAAGTCTAATTGAAGGTCACAGCGAGAGATTTTTTCTTCTCACGTAAAAGTTTTTGAATAAATTCTGCTTCATATGAATATAAAAACAGGTCAGCTAACTAAGGAGCACAATTCGGGCCCATGGGAATTCCAACAGACTGTTGGAAGACCTGATCACCAAAGACCACGAAGATATTGTCAATGAGGAACTCTAGCATATTTTTTATTTCAACTTCAGAGTACTTGTGCGTGGAATCAGAGTGGTGTTTAACAAAGTAAGTTTTTGAATGACTGATCACTAGAAATGAATATTTCCGTTTTCCGTTTTTGTTGAAGAAGCAACTGTCTATGATGTCAAAAAGTCTAGTCTTTAATTTATCGTGAGGAATGGTCGTGTATAGTGTTGAAAAGTCATAGGTTTAATGCTATTGATTTGGGAAAAATTCTGTGATTTCAAGTTTACTAAAAGTTCTTTAGAATTTTTTAGAATCCACATTTGATTAACACCACTTCTGGCATATGAATCAATGGATAAGGTCATTTTTAAAATGTGTGTAAGATTAGTATTATGTCGTTATCACGGATGTATTTAATCTTCCTGGATCCTAAAAAAATGTAAAAAGATACAACTTAGATCCGAGATAAATATATATGCCTGGTTCGAATTTCCTTCATTGTTTATACATGTATATAGATAACTGAAAAAAAATCAAACTAGAATCAATTGTTGGAGTGGTATCATCAGTTAATAGGCTTCATATACGACTTCACTTTCAGGTATATCATGAGGTGTATTCGTCATTATTTGACCTGGTTATCACATACAGTGCAGAATTAATATGTGGGAGCTGGAACAAGTTTTCTGTCCCACTCCCTTTGCGCTTTCTATGGGCCTGTCTGCATACTAAGCATGCATCAAAACATTTTATAGTTTTAAAAGAAATGTTTCGTTGTTTGGTAAACATATTAGAAGAATAAGCTTTTTGTCATATTTTAATTTTATATGCATGTACCCTCTAACCTTTAATCTGTTGTGACCTGCATTTTGATTGATTAATTTGGATTTTGAATTTCGAAATTCGAATCTCGTATTTTGAATTTCGAATCTTGTATTTTGAATTTCGAATCTCGAATGAGCCTTCTGGGCTTTCGTACAAAAAAGTAAACTTTTCAGATTTGAAATATTACATCATGAAAAGGTACAACTAACGAAGTAACATGCGTGGATAAATATTGAACATTCGTGGTTACAGTACGTACATATAAATTTAAAATATGTTGATTTCTACCACGATTTAGATGTTCCAGACCTTAGATTCGAAAAAGTTACTTTAGTGTCGACCAAATTTCGAATGCCTCTTAGCTTTCTGACCACTTTAGACATTTTTGTGGACGGTTTCGAAATAGAAAAGACCTTACCTGCAACTATGCTAGACAGACAGAAAAAGAGAACGATGGCAACAAATTTTACCCCGGTCATTGCTGAATCATGAAGAGAGCAAAAGCAAACAGCTTTAAATAAGGTCAGCTAAACAATTTTTGTCACGGATATATAGAAAGAAATCGTAAGTACAAATGAAACAATTTCCTGATTGAGTGAAAAGGATAATAACATCAATCAACTTAACAAAGTACGTACAAGGTCATTTTAGAAAAGACAAAAAAAGATTACGAAAAGTTCTTCAGATCAAATCAAATTGTTATAGTGTTTACAGAACTAGTTGCATGTTTTTATTGCAATAATAAATCAAGGAAAATGGCATGAAGTAAAAAAAAAAAAAAAACAACAACGCAAAAACCTAATTTTTTTCTTTTGACCTTGCGGGGACTCTAGATGGAAATGCAACTCATGCTAATGTGACGATTGCGTAACACACATGACTCCGGTGGTAGAAAGAATTCAGGATTGTAACCTGGAAATTATTTAAAACTCCTTTAGTCTTGTCTAGAAATTGTAAAGACGATTTATCACTTGAAGACCTGATTTCACAACAAAAGCCCACCAGTATAATCAGCATGAATATGCATCGAATGAGATGGTATATCACGGTAACAACCTCTGGTTCTATTTACGATATTCTACATTTTATTTCGTGGTCCGGATCAATTTGAACCGCCCGATTTGGCTTTAAAATTATAATTGTTTCATCTCTAAATTCACAAACACGCCAATTAAATGCAGTTGGAAAAAAAATATTCATTTGATATGTACAGTTTTTAAATTTTGAAATATATAGCATATGAAATAGGAATTAGTCATATCATGTGAAATGAATATATCTCTAATACAATTTAGAGTAATAATCTTTTAAACTAAATTATTGACATAACGCGCACATTAATTTATTTCATGCCCATTAAGCCTATACTTCAACTGTTGTAGGCAAAACATTAACATATTTGCACATATATATATATATATATATATATATATATATATGTGTGTGTGTGTGTGTGTGTGTGTGTGTGTGTGTGTGTGTGTGTGTTTGTGTTTGTGTGATTGAATTTTCATTAATATGAGTTAATGTACATCGATATTAATCGAGACACACATAAAACAATATATAGACTACATCATGTTATATTTTAGAATTATATTATATTAAGAAAACTATCATTAATATATCATTCGCTTTCAGTTACGTGTTTTAGTGTCGGATTTAAGGGGGGCGCTACCACTCCCCCATCCCCTTCTAAAATTTTCAAATTTAAGATTAATCGTGGTCACTTGTTTAGAAAAACCTATGATAGTTTGTATTGGCAAATTAGATCGTTATCAAGCCCTGTAAAATCCAGGATCTTCTGGACCCCTTGCCCCCCTCCCACCAAGAAGGTTTCGCACTGGATCCACTGGGGGGCCTCAAGGCAGCGCACATACCCCCTGCCTCATACAGTTGCGCCCCAACCGCAATTCATGGATCCGCCCTTGGTAACACCGTGTCATAGTGCGTTTAGCGCCATAAGATTTTCGTAGATAATTTAATATAAACAAGTGAAGGAATATCTCTGTTTCTAATTTACCGGACTTTACTGAGTGTCATACTCACTTGGAAAATGCCAATGACTATTTTATGTATCGAATATGGTCGGCCCAAACGGGCCCATCGTTATTAATATTGCTCAGGTGACTGAAAAGGCCTTTGGGCCTCTTCAAAGCATCACATCACCTCATGTAATGATTTAAACAAATAAATAAACGTTTACTACATTTACAGCTGTAAATAACGTGGACACGTCAGTCTACTAATACTCACTCTGATCAATGTCAAAAGTCAACACAACGTTTTATCCTTTTTGAAGGAGTATATTTGTTGTCATTCATTATTAAGAATTCATTTCGTTTTTGTATGTAAAACGCTTAAGAAAGAAGAGTCATTTTAATGCCATCAGTTGCGTGTATCACATGGGTAAAGTACATCGTAAGTACATTTCAACGTGCATAAATACTAACTAGGTTATCCTGTATATCTAAGTACTAAACATTTCAGTAACTATAAGTATCGACTATTATTGTTAGGTAATGTCCGTCATTTCTCCTTTAACCATGTCTACTATGCACGATCGTTTGTACTCCAACGCCAAACCTTCTGATAATCTGCAATACTCGTGCGAAACATTAACGTCTTTATTTCAATACATCTACGAACAATTGTATGATAACGTTTCATATACGTATATAACAACTTGTAAAATAGCTGTAAAACTGGAAACCAAATATCATTACTGCAAAGATTTTCATCAGGAATGTTCATTGCCAAGCCTATTAAAAAAAACCATTTAAATAATCATTATAATTATGCAATTCATTTGAAAATAAAGAAACGTGAATCCAGTCAGGGAAAGAATTCAGAGCGATGACATAAGATAAAAACCCGGAAACCATTATGATAAAATGAACACAGCGGAATGTCATCAAACATTGATTAATTGATTCGTGTCCAGGTTAAATGCATATAAAAGAGGGCATAATGTGCAGTGTATGTATCACTATTATCAAGATGCTCAAATCGGCAACATTTCTTTGCTTTCTTTTTTTACTAAGCGGTGTTATAGGTGAGTTTATTATCCTTTTAAATTGGTCAGGTCTTGAGTGGTTTCCAAAACGTATATGAAGACGCTTTTCAGTAATAACATTGACACTTTATTTTTCGTTGGATGATAATATTGATTTATTTCAATGGTTTGGCATCATGCTTCCGATATTCTAAAAGCTAATATTGCAACCAAATGTATCTGCGTATTTTGGTAAGAAAGATACCGCAGGTTTGGCAACTTCTGGGTTTGGTTTAGTGTCAGTTGTTTCTGATGACAATAGAACGTTTTATATATAAGACAAACAAGTAAATAACACCATAGACTGCACGTCAATTGTCAGGTTTTAGGACTTCATATCCACCAAAGTACATTTCCCTAGAATATTATTTGTATACTCGTGAACTAGAAAATCACCAACATTTACACCCGCAGTGACCTACATTGTACATCGTTTCAAAGGACATCCATTCCGATGTCATATATTAATAACATCGCCCTGAAAAGTTCAAATACTATTTTCGTTCTTTTGTTTTACTTTTTAAGGTCAACAAGGGCCATGTCCTTTTGGGTTATTTCCGGTAAGCAGAACAGCGTGTGATTTTCATTCCGATTGTCCACAGTCGTTTGAAGGGTCATTTTGTTGGCACACTCCGACTAGGACGTATGGTATATGCTGTCCTTGGTGTGAGTGATTTATTTTGCGTGGTTGTTTTTTTTTTTTTTTGGTCTTTTCATCTATTTGAAAATATTATACAATTTGGATGCTAGTTGGAAACTAGGCATAAAAATATTTTATTGAATACATAAGTAATATTTTACCTCTGTTAATTCTAGGGTGGTGATATCGGAATGAAGGATGCTGTTTGGACTGTATCATTGTATGACAAAAGCAAGTATCATAAAATAAATCAACTTCAAGAATGTTTATGCCTCCTTCCTCTACACTACAATACTACCAGCAAACATGTCTATGCAGGGATACTACATGTATCTACGTGTTTTCATGTATGGAAAATTATCAACGTTTAGGTGTTACCAGTCAAAAATATCATTGTGACATCACAATATTAAGATTAAAATTACGTTAACATTACAATACACAACCTGGTTATCCCATTTTGACTTGGAAAAAAGAATACCTAGAGAAAGCTAAACTTTCAAGCATGAGATATAAACATTATACTTACAAACAATTCTACAGAAATTTTAGTGAATTTGAAATCACAACATTTTTCGCAAATCAACAACACCCCCAACGTATGACTTTTCAACTCTTTACACAACCATTCATCACGATAAATTACATCATAGACAGCTGCATTGTCAATAAAATGAAAAACGGAAATATTCATATATGGTATATGTATATCCGTGTTTGCCCAACTATCTAATTTGTATTGCTTGTAGGAGTTATGAGATTGATCACTGTTCGTTATCTTCACCTTGCATGAATGGTGAAGATAACGAACGGTGATCAATCTCATACATCCTATAAGGAATACAAAATTAAGTGTAGGACAAACACGGAGCCCTGGATACACTAGAGGTGGGAGCAAGTGCCTAGGAGAAGTACGCATCCTTGTCAAGGCATGCATCTTCTGGTCAGTCATCCAAATATTACTTTGTTAAACACCACTCTAATTTAAACACAAGTACTCTAAAGTTGATATAAAAAACGTGTTGGAATTTCTTACGGACAATATATATTTTAGTCTTTAGTCTTCTAAATCGTTTGTTGGAATTCCAATGGGTACGACTTGTGCTTCTGTATCAGCTAGGTTAGCTAGGTTTATATTCTAACGAGACATAATTTATTGAAAATCTTCAACACAAAAAAGACAGAAATTCAAGTCGACATAGATATATATCGACAGTGTTTTATTTGTAAACAATATTCATATATCCATTCATATGTCGATTTGATATATCCCTGTGAATTCGACATTCAATACACCACATTGTCCTCCAAATCGGCTTCGTACTTAGATATTTCATTGAAAATAGATATTAACGGCAAACTAACAACTCAAATGACAAACGGGTTAATTTCAGCTTCTCCATTGCCAAATTTCGATTATTACCTGCGTATGATGTTCATATTTCTCAACTGATTTGATATGCAAGAGTTTGTACTGCGTATGATCATTTTTTTTTTTAGATCGAGGCAGGCTACTCACAAACAAGATGATGTTACAGGAGTTTCAACAGTCTCGTTGAAAGTCAACATTTCGCAAAGTCTATGGTCGTTAAAACGATCTACGTTGCCAATACAGCCTGTCATCGTGCAAAATGCTGTCTGACATGTTTCATATCAATTGTTAGACTGACAGGGGATGTTTACTCCTCTTAGATACCTAATTCCACCTCTTGTATATCTGTATTTGTCCAATTCTCTACTTTGTATTCCTTGTGGGAGTTATAAGATTGATCACTGTTCGTTATCTTAACCATTAGAAATATTTCATTATCACTTGGATATGGTGATTTTGTACCTAATCTTATTCGATAAGTAGAAGTTTGTTCTGCGTATGATAAGTCAAGTTGTTAGTTTTTTGTTAACATATATCTTCAATAAAATATCGAAGTACGAAGGAGATGTGGAAATCTCTTTAGGGTCTTTTCTTTCGCGTTCACTGGGATATATCGAATCAACATATGAATAAAGATGATTATTGTTAATGAATAAAACGTCGTTGATATATCTAAATTTCGACTTGAAGGTCACAGTAAAAGATTTTTTGCCGGGTTGCAGAACGTTTTAAGTATGGTACCTCCTTTGTGTAGCCAACTCTTCTGACAGCTTTAACTTGACATTTCCATACCTTGTGCATTATAATTGTTATTAAAACTGCTGTCATTCATTATATTGTTGCAATTTTTTTTTCACTACGTTGGCACGCATCGTCTTTTTAAAAAACATATAAAGCCGCCGTATTTCGGCATTTTTGACGAGTATTAACTGGCATTTTTTCGACTTTTTCATTTTCTTACTATTTTAATGGGGGGGGGGGGGGGTAAAGATAATCTGATAGGCCGTGTAGTCATTTCGTACATGGTGTCAATACTCAAAACTTCAAGCACGGGCGGGGAGGGGGGGGGGAATATATCGTTGTATATGAAATCAAAGGTGCATATATATATAAAAAGTGTATGCTACACAGAAATAGTTGTGGTTGCCAGACCCGCGGCGACTTCACTGATTGCCTCAATATCTGGTAGGCTATAAGAGTTCTCAAACTGAAGGCAGTCTCTGATTATGTCCAGTCTGAAGGACAACGAGCCTATTAATTTGTAAACAGAAACGTAGCTTCGTTAGGCTCAAGTAGGCACGTGCCTACACATTTTTTTCTTTATTTTCAAAACACATTTTTGTCCATAAATGTTTGCAAAATATAAGTTGTTCTAGTATTTGAAATCGGATATGAAATTATCATTCCGTCGGACCTTTTCTTTTTATAATGTATTGTACGTAATGGTTATATGTTTTTTTCCTAAACTTTGATGATCACAATGACTCGCTCTCGAACTTGACAGTTTAATTTTTTCTCAATATTTAATGTCCATTGCAATCATTTTGATGCCCAGCGTAGTGCAAATGAGTCCTAATATTTGAAAAAATTCTCGGAGGTGACCCGCGACTCCCACCCCCAGCTTCGCGCCTCGGTGAAACCTTCAGTTTCATCTTTCGTGCCTACACATTGAAACAGTCCTAACTACGCCCCTGGAAATGTTGATATCATGAATTATTAAAATGGGTTAGAATGCAATATGTAAGTTCGTCATTGAAAATGGTTTTCTGTTGGCTTGAAGTATTTCTAAATTTAGTTCTAAGCTCACAAAATTTCTCCGACTTGCCTCGTTGGTAAAAGTGAAGAAAATCGTCTTTTTTGTGCTGATTATTACAACTACATGTATATACTGTACAACGCAATATAACGGGACTTGTAACTGTTGAATCTTTCCATTTTGTATCAATAGCCTGCTGTATGTGCTGTTCACAACTTGTTTAATGTTTTCATGCTTGTTCGCTTCACCGCGATTGGCACGTATGACGTCACATACTAATGGCGCGAAAATCTCTAACGAGAATATGCATATCTGGCTTTTTGCACTTTCGACACAAAATAATCACTAAAGCACGCTTTATATCGAAAAAATAATAATAGCACGATTCAAAACGCCATATTTTCATATAAATTTACAAACAATAAAAATCGTGGTAAAAACCCTTTAAAAATATACATATGGCAGTTTAAAGTGATTCTTTTTTGTTGTTGAAAATTCTACATTTGATATGTCATTTTTCCAATATTGTTTGTAAAAGGTTTACCTACATAATTTGGCTTTGTTATCCATGCATACGAAAATCCGAGGAATCTCTAGGGTAGACTTCTTGAAAGCATTACATAATTGATTTTCTACCACAAATACTTTAGTTTATTTTTATCTTATCTCGTTCCATGTACTACTGTCTCTATGATAGATGTAATATTTTAAATCAACCGTGTAATTTCTGTTCTTGAATCTTTTTTTTTTCTTCTCATGTAAAAGCTTTTAAATAAATTTTGCCTCGTAGAAATATAAAAAGAGATCAGCTAATACAGGAGTACAATTCATGTCGTTGGGAATTCCAAGAGACTGTTGGAAGATATTATTTACAAAGACTACAGATACAATGTCATAATCACCATATGCAGGTTATAGTGGAATATTGCTACATACATGTAGGTATGGAACATTTTCCATGGAAAAGAATAAGTCGCCCCGTTTATCTTAAAGTTGGTTTAGCTTGACGTTACGGTCATGTTTGACAAAATATCCAAATGAATACTCTGTGATGTATTTTACTTTGAGATCATTTATCTTTATTTTGGTCATAAACATAGTATTGCTCAAAGTAATTCAACACTAAAGTATTGAAGAAAATCGAACAGAAAACCAGGAGGGCTTTTACATATACATATCTAACCTTCTTGTTTGATACGGTTAGGATCAGCTATATAGCGGAAGACACGCCAAATGTTAAACACATAAATATCTAAAAACTGTAAGATTTGTGAGGAAACAAGATGTCATCGGATACGATGATTGTTCTGACCGTAGTAGATGCCTGCAAGTTCTGTGAACTCATTGGAAGCAATCAAAGCTTAATTCAAGTGTAAGTAGTAACATGTATTATACGGAAACATGGAAAGTGGATATCATACGAGCTCCAATGATTACACAATTGAGCCAATAAAGGTTCCGTAAAAACGTCACCATCACTGCGGTATACTTCATTGACTACCCCGTGGCTAAAACAAATAAATAATTTGGAAAGTACCACAAATGATTTTAAATTCCAGACAAACTTTTCCATACTTTCGTACGTTTTGTTGTGGATAATTGCTTAATTTGAAAGAAAAACAATCGCAGCTAATGATTGCGTCACAATGCACTGTTTACATCAACCACGTTATTATGTATTTCCCGCGTTAGATGTATTGCCTAAAGTCGTGTTGTAAGATGTTATGGGTCTTCGCTGGTCTCAACGGTCACACTGTAAACATTTGAATAAAGGTCGGATGATGTCCCCGATGTATTATACGACACTTTACGGGATGATTTATTGTTGAACATTATCTTGAAACATGCGTCAATATTTATACGGGAAGCAAGTTAAGCCATGAGAATGGGGCGGTATATATGAGTTATATTTAATACCTTTGCGGACAAAATTACCATCAGTTTCAACTTCCGGTCTCAAAGAGTAACATATAAGCCACGTGTGTAAGATTTGGCGACATCTCTCTGCCTGCTGGATCTACAAATGCAACAAAACACTTCGCCGATATTTTATTCACAAATGTCATTAACAACATAGTACTTCATATAGAAAATTGTCTAGAATCAATACTTTGATGAGGGGTTATCGTATGTTCCCGAGTTCCTCTATCGATATAATCTTATATGTATCATCCGTGAATTAGTTTCGCAAGAGATCGCAGATGATTGTTCCTCCTAGGCACCTGATCCCAATTGTGGTGTGCCCAGGGATCCATATCTGTCTTAAAGGGAAAGGCAACCCTAACCACATATTTGCTTTTATGAATAAAGTATTACTTACTGATATCGTAATTGACAGTCTTTAACAACAAAAATCCTTGATTAACAATTAAATCAATATTAATCTATCATGTATTTTAAATTACCCGCCGCTAAGAGAGTCGCCATTGAAGTTTAATTTATGACGTCACACCGTCTATTCCGGTTTATTTCATCAGCAGCTCTGTAAACATGACAAGTCACGAACAGTTAAATTTGGAGCCGTATAGATTTGAGCCTGTTCTTTCGAAAGAAGAAATTGAGAAAAGAAGACGTTCGGTCGAGTCGAAGACAAGGCAGACGGTAAACGTACTTCATACATATGTCTTGAACCTCAGCTTGTCATCACGCAAATAATGGATCCACAGTTTACATAGTCTTTTCTTTTCAAATAACTTGGTTGAGTCGGGAATTTCGGAAAAAAAACTTTATTCACATCTCCCCTTCGCATTAGTGTAATTTAACTGCTTGCCAGGAAGGTATCAAGCTATTTATTCGTAAAATCTAACACATGCACAACTTTGATGATCTCACAGGTGATTGGATTCGGGACCCCCCCCCCCCCCTCCGAATAAGCTACACGGGTTGATTTAATTTTTTGTTGAAAATATTTCTAATGCATGTCATCGTCTTGCATACCCATAAAATTCAATTTACATGTAATTAAAAATAAGCCCTTTAAAAATAAATACCCTCACTGGTTATTATAAGTTCTGTTATAATAACCAGTGAGGGTATTTTTTTCAAAGGGCTTATTTTGAATTATTTTGGATTTTATATGGGTATGAAAGACGTTGTTGACATGCATTAGAGATATTTTCAAGAAACAAATAATTAAATCAACTCATGCAGCTTATTCGTAAAGGGGGGGGGGGGGGGTCGGTCCTGAACCCAAGCACCTGTGGATGATCTTAGAATCTCATCAAAACCGGAACAGACAGTATGACGTCAAAATTATTGATTTTTGTGGTCTTGAATACAAAAGAGTTACACATCATGGCAGCCTCTATAGATCGTCGGGAATTTCAATTTTTGACGTTTTCAAATTAGTACTGAGGCTTATCTTGGGCATATATCAACAGAATTGTATGACAAATCTTTATCATATGATTAATCCTATCATTTATCATGTAAAAATCTTTTGGGTTGCCTTTCCCTTTAATTTTGTATTCTTGTATATTCATAAGATTGATCACTGTTCATTGTCTTCACATTAAATTTTTCATGTTACAATTGTATCGATATGTGCGAATAAGTGCATTTGTTAAATACTATATATCACAATATATCAATCATTCCTCTAAAAAAAAAAACAAGGACACTCATGAGAAACAGGTTTCTTTGTCGCATATTCTGTCCGATTTTCCTTTCTATATATGATTTCATCGCTGTAAGGGATACGGTTTCCTCAATGGAGCAACCCCATATTAGTCAGGATCAGGTTTCTGATTTCCCAATACACTAAACTAAGCAGTTATATTTTCAGTGCCATAGTTTTGGGAGGTTCTGCGTACACGCAAATTCCACGAAAGTAGAGTTTATTTTAAAACTTTTCTGCCAGATAATCAGGGATTTATATTTACACAGAAATGGATGTGTTATGTATCAACACCCCACCTCCACAATCACTCACCATCTAAAAATTCCTTTTCTTTTTTATATCCGGCATATATAGTCCGTAAAATTATGTATAATTGTATTATTTTGTTTGAGAGAACTGTTATGAATGGGTTGCAATAAATCTTAAAAATTCTTGGAAGAACTCGTTTTCATTTTGTTGTCGCTCAATAGTTGTTTTACCTTAGGCTTTATAAGTCCTTAAAGGCCCAAACGTTATCTGATAGATCTTAACTGAAGTGAAGGTGAAAATAACGAACATTGGTCAATCTCATAACTTCTATAAGGAATGTAAAATAAAGAGTTGGGCAAACACGGACCCTGGACATACCAGAGGTGGAATCAGGTGCCAAGGAGGAGTAAGCATCCCCAGTCGATCGGCCACATTCGCTTGGGGTTATATGTCTCGATCAGCTAAACGGAGGTATCCGTAGTCAAAACCAGTGTGCGAAGAAGGCCTTACAATCGGTCACCATAACGACCATGTAATTTGCGAAATGCTGACTTTAAACGAGTATTTTGAAACCCCAGTAACATCAACTTGTTTTTCAGTAGCTTACCTCGATTTACAAAACTGATCATACACAGAACATGCTCTTTCATATCGAATTAGTTAAAATATATTAACACCATATGCAGGTGATAATGAAATATTGCTATATAAATATAGGAAGTTGACGATGGAGAAGCTTATGTCATCCCGTTTATCATAAAGTGGAGTTATTAGTTTGTCATTAATATCTATTTTTAATCAAATATCCAAGTATGAAACGGAAGTGGATGACTCTGTGGTGTCTTTTATATCGAGTTCACGGGTATATATCAAATCGACATATGAATGAAAATTATCATTGTTGATAGATAAAACGTCGTCGATATACAGTGTATTCAAATGTCGCATTGAAGGCCACATCAAGAGCTTTTTACTTCTCATGTAGGAGTTTTTTAATAAATTATGCTTCATATGAATATGCAAGTATATTTCTAGTTTCAACTTCAGGATGCTTGTACATGGAATCAGACTGGTGTTTAACAGAGTAATCTTTGGATGACTGAGCACTAGATATGAATATTTGTGTTTTCTAGTTTTGAATATAAAAATATGATATCAAAAACTTTGGTTTTTAATTTTTCGTAAGGAATGGCCGTGTAAAGTGTGTAAAATATTTTGATGTTGTTGATTTGAGAAAAGCTCTGATTTCAAGTTTACTAACATTCTTTAGAATTTTTTAGAATCCACATTTAATTTACACCACTTTTCGCTTATGTAGTGACACAGTACGTTAGAACATTCTCCATCACAGCTGTTAATATTTTTGTGAAGAGCAAAGATAGGGGCTTGGTAGAACATTTACTGGATCCAGCAATGTATCTTTGCAAGAGTTTTTATAAAGGTTAGGAATCCAGTACAGGTACATGTACGGTAACTCATATCCAACCGACCCATTGACAGGGATATTAAATGTGTCTAAAACTGAAGCATGGGTTTGAATAATTTCATCCTTTAATAGGGAGTTGGAGTATAAGTATGATTACCAATAGTGGAAATAATGTCAAGTGCGTTTAAAATACAGTTGTAATGAGCCTTACAAAGACAATGTTTTTACAAGCTTTGTCAGCTGGAACCAAACATATTCCTCATGTAACCTATCTGACTCTTTTAACACTTCTGTTTTACTAAACACAGAAAGATAGATGTTACGTACTTTTGTTTTAATATGACTAATGCGGGATATTAATATTCCTTTTATACTGTTCATCCATTCTGACAAAGTATCAAGTTGTCCTTTTTCATATTTAGCCCATCATCTGGCATAATCTTCGACAGAATTCATAAAGAGATGACGTTTTGTCGCCAATTGAAAGACCGAGGTTCTCTGTATTTCTGACCTTTTAGAATAAGTGATTTGAGGTCCTCATTTTCAACTATATCAACATCACCAGTAATGATATGTACAGTTGGAGTATAGTTGAAAGAAGATGAGGAACAAAATCACGTAGATGAACTAAGTATAAGATGGTCTAAATCTAGGCATTGTAAAGTTTGTTGATAATAAAAAAAGTTTGCATGCAATAGTAGAAGTATATTTGTAGAAATACTGGGTGTAGACTTGAACTTGAAATAAACTGGAACACACGACTGAACTCTTTTATGACGAAGAATGTTGCTTATGTTGACGGCATCTATTCCTTTGTTTGTAAATTTGAACTTAAGGAGGTCACGGCATGATTTGGAAGGAATACCATTCATGACCCATGGTGGTTTAAAGAGCCTGCGATTGGCAACATCCATTATCATAGAGTTCAGTCTATATTCAGGTGTTGAAAAATCCAAGTATAGACTAGCTGTGACTTCTTCTAACCGTGGCCGAGTGGTTAGAGCATAGCGCTTAAAACCAAATGACCTCTCACCTCTGTCGGCGCGGGTTCGAATCCCGCTCGCGCCGGTAAGTGATAAAGTTTCCCAGTTTACTTTCGGAAGGTCGGTGGGCTCTTCCCATGTAAATTGTATCAGGGTTTTCTCTTCCACCAATAAAAACTGGGCGCCACCAGATAACTGAAAAATTGTTGAGTGTGGCGGAAAACATCAATCAATCAATCTTCAAATAACGTATATAAAACTCTAAATGGAACATAGAAAAGTTTTGTGCAAATATGATTTGTACCTAATTGTCTGTTGACGTAATCAAACGTGACATCATTTATACTTGGTCTTTTATATGAACGATGTCTATTCCGTCTTTCAGTATTGGGAAAGAGTCCTATCACTTTCTCGTTTATTCTGAAGTGTTCTTTAATTTTTCGAAAACAATTACGTAAAAATACAGTATTTTTGTTCAAAATATTGGGGAGTTATGACGAAAGACAACATTCTTTATGAACCTATGTAGTTTTCAGTATCTTCCGTGCCAAACCTAAATTTAACATAGGTACTGATTGTTCATTTGCCAAGCGCTAGACATTAGAAGTGAAAGCCCCCCCCCCCCCCCCCCGATATTACTGTAAAAAGGAGGTCCTTTATCACGATATGCATCTGCAGAATCATAAACTGCCTGCGCGCCACGCATGGGTGAAAATATGTGGCATTTCATTCACACCTGGTGACGTATATATCTGAGTAAAATAGTCTCCAAAGGGGTGCAAAACAACATACAAGTTCAAAGGCATATATATTTGGATATCAATTATTAGATCAAGGTTTCTGGCACTTCACATTTCAGGTGGTGTGATTTATATCCATTGAATATTAATCTTAACGCAAATGCTAAGGAATGTCACTGACTCCGGGTTTTTCGTCTCTCAGTCAGGCACGTTATATTAAGAACGGAAAGAAATACCAGTACATGTACGTCAATGGGAGCTGATGATTTCTAAGGATGAAGGCAGGATTTATATATTCTACGTAATAATCATAACACTGGGATGAACCTCAGAATCGACTTTCCCATCCGTTTCAGTATATACAGCTTTACTTCCTTGTTGACAATTCCTCGACGTAGATAGGTCCTTTAGATGATACACAGCGGGAAGGTCATCCTGTGTGTTTATAGAGTCACTTTTACACAAGGCACATGGTATACTTCTACACATGTCACATTGTTCAGTGTTATAACCACTGACTGACTTCAGTCCATGTTGACACTCGTTTGGATGGGTTGACATGTTCTGTGGTAAGGCCAAGTAAGTGTTAGGAACTACTGGGGATGGATTTGTCTCCCCTTGAGCATTCATGACGAAGTATGATGAAATTCTGCTTCCTGTGCTGTCCGTTACACTATCAGGCATGGAACAGGGAGTTGTGCCCCTAAATGAAAAGACATATATTATTCTATTATAAGGACCTTAAACATTCTGCAAGAATAATTAGTATGTAAATATTATAATCGTCACAACTTTATTTGAATTCTAAAACTTTAAAGAAAGATTGAATTTTACTTCATCTAAACAGATTATGTACAATATAATTCTACAGAATTCAGTCATTTGGACTACTTGAACGTCGATTTCAACATTTGACTGAAATTTTCTTAAAGCATTCTAATTTTAATGGGGTTTTCATTCAGACTACATAGAACGCAGCTCTGGAGAAGCAACATGTTTTATCAATCAACAACTGAACAGGAACTCTTACACTTAACTTTGAAATAACAATACTGTGAAATCTGATGAATTCTGGTGTGCGAATACAACCCTTAACATGCACAGTCCTTTGTAAACTTCATACAGATATCATGACAGTGATCACACTGTGTAGGCGATTTATATAACGATCCTCCATATTAATAAAATGTAACATCTAATTAAAACAACAAAACATAACACAATTTCTCATTCTAAGTTTCAATTATAAAGTTTTGCAAACATGCTTACTTAGTACAAACCCTGTGCTTAGATAATAACGAACGTTATCATACTAAACGTAAATTGTATTTTTTGACAAATCCTAAGCAGTTCTTCGTGTATTGTTTACATATAGATACACAATACATATTGTCTACATGCAGATAGGCAATACACCTATTGGGTATCCTCCTATGTTGTTGTCTTTATGCATATATACAATAAACATACTGAATGCACTCTTATCTACATTTAAATACAGAATGAGCGCCCTCTTTTCGTATTATCTACATGTAGATGGACACCACAGTCCTGATTCCCTCTTTACGTATTGCCTATATGTGAATACACATGGCACAGCTTAGGTACTCTGCTGTTGCGTGTTATATATATAGATAGATAGATAGATAGAGCGCTTAAAATGACCAACGACACGAACAACAGTGAATTGTCAAATTTTCGGAACAACCTGTCCCTTCCTCAGGACGATAGGATATTTAAATAGGAAAGTAAAAACTAAACAGAAAAGGAATCCAAAACTACAACTAAACTACAAAAGCTGATAACAAACAAAACGTCTACATATTAGAATTATTGAGTGTAATATGTGGCAATAGAAAAGTCTGTTTCCATCGAGCGTCAAGACTGATCTGAACTCTGAACTAATTCAGATCAGTCTTGACGCTTGATGGGACGAGACTTCCTTCTTATCGTGTTGATTACATAAGGGTATACAATATAGCGACTGAGTACATCTCTTTTTGTGGTGCGCCCATGCACATAGACTTGATTCATATTGCCTACTACATATGGATAAACAATACACATATTGTGTACGCTGTTACCATGTTCTGTTCATGTAGATACGCAATACAGGCGTATTCCCTCTTACCGTGTTGTTTACATGTAAGTATACGATACAAGAGGTGATCAAATAATTCACGAACTGTTTCAATAACTAACAAAATACAAATCAAAGTGGGTTTCCGAGTTTATTGTCAGCCATCGATCTATCCATGCCCGATACACTTGATCCCAGTCATCTCGTGACATGCTACGTAGCGCACTATTCATAGCAGTACCAAGACCACCCTGGGTCTCATACATATCTCCCCACAGGTTATCGTTAAAAACTGGAAATAGGCAGAAGTCACAATTTGCTAAATCTGGGTTGTAAGGGAAGTAGGTTAGGATTCTTATACGCAGTGTTTCCATGGTGTTCACCACAATGACTAGGTGCGTTGTCTTGGTGCAGAATGAATCGAGTTTAGATTCAATCTTTCCCTTCATGGTTCTCATCAAATCCGATTTGATAACACGCACATAATGATCTTCAGTAACTGAATTCTTTAGGGGGAACCATGTGATTAAGAATAATTTCGTTGATGTCACAGAAAACAATGAGCAAAACCTTTCCCGCTTACTTCGTTACGCGTGATTCCAATGGCGATGGAGATAACGGATGAACTTTGTTGTTCACTATCTGGTTCATAGAAACGAATAAATGTTCCGTCACATGTTACAATCTTATTCCTGAACAAATTTCCTTCATTTATATATCTATTGACGTAACAATTACCCGTATGGTCATTTGCTCCGGCAGAAGGCAAGGAACCGACCTTGCACAAACTTGTCGCATTCCAAGGTTACTGGTCAACATCTCCTGCACAGTGTCATATGACATGTTAAAATAATTGGCTTCATGTATTTCTAGTGACTCGCCAACATTTCATTACGAACACTGTTCAACCAGAGACACATCCCTTCCTGTACTAAAATCAATAGACACCCAGTATGAACATTATATTTAACCATCTCTCTACAGATTCGATACGCAAGAGCTTGTTCTGCTTATGGTCAGTTTTAAATCGAAGCAGGCTACTGACAAACATGTTGATGGTGCAGGGGTTCCAACAGTCTCGTATAAAGTCAGCATTTGGCAAATTCTATGGTCGTTATAACGATCTAGTTTCCCATACAACCCATCATTTGGTCAAATGTGGTCTGACGTGTTTCATACCGATTATTAGGTTGTTCTTGGCAAACTGGTTTTGACTACGGATAACTCCGTTTACCTGATCAAGTTATAGGGCTCACGGCGGGTGTGACCGGTCGACAGGACGTTTACTCCTCCTAGGCACCTATCCCACCTCTGGTATATCCAGGTGTCTGTGTTTGCCCACCTCTCTATTTTGTATTGCTTATAGGAGTCATAAGATTGATCACTGTTCGTTATCTTCACCTTCCTTACTACAACACTTCATCCACTCTCTTATTGTGATCCTTTGACAAGTCCTTTGTTGCCGTAATCTTTATGTAGAGGATTGTATATATTTCCATAAAGGATTTAACAAGTTTCTCTTATAGCGTTATAATTCTTCCCTGCTCAAACACGACAGAATCCTCAATTTTTTGTCACAGGCATCGAAAACTTGACTTCATTGTTACATCGTGATGTCACAAATATGACACAAATCATTATGTAACTAATGCTACATGTAGTACATGTTTTGAACATGTGTGCCAAAATCCATTCTGATATGACTGGTTATGTACGTATAGAAATAGTTTGGGAACGATTTAATCACCTCTCGTACACAGACTAGGTACATTCTTGTAGTGTTGTCTACATGTAGATTACCAACACACATGATAAAGCCTTTTTATCATATTGTCTTAGAATACTCGGTGTATTGGACCGAGGAATGGTGGTGACGACGGACTATTGGGCTAACCTGATGGGATACTAATACATCATTATGTGCTGGTAATCCATGCAAATACACCCCTTCCCTTATCCTAACAGAAATTGTTGTTTCGGTGTAAACTTTATACTGACACAGCAACGCCCAGCTTCTTATTGGAAATGATGAACTTGATCATGGGAATACCTGAATTAACTGAATTGATTTTAAATTCAACAAATCATGCTACAGGACAACACGCCAATTCATATATGAATGAGCTGATTTTTCTTAGAATTTTTCTCAAGGTGAGTGTTATTTTAAACATTTTATGAACTTAACAATCACACCACTACATCATCTACGTGACTTTTGATGGCGAAGGCTTTAATATCGTTGGCTATTTGTGTCATTATATATCATGAATGAGATGTTGTTTTTATCTTACTACTCTTGAAAGGCTTATCATTTACTATAACTGCTTTGACACGATTTATATCAACTAATTGGTAGAGAGATGGGGATATGGCTTTAATCTTCCAAGATCGATACATTTGTAGTAAAAATTGATAGTGCGGATACACAGCAGCGGCGTCTCATTAGTCAAGGTCTTCATATAATACGCACTGAACTTCGTTAGTGTGAACGGTCTCTCAGATCAAGGCGGTCACAGGCTCGCTAACTGTTTGGGAGATTATTTATAATCTAAAAGAAATGTTTTGATTTCTCGTTAAATGAAAATCCTAGTCCGAGTTATTCATCGACTGATTGGACAAAGAGTATCGGAAAGAACACATTGTTATAGATTTAGAAATTAAAAGATCACTACATGTATTTATCTATAGTCAAAATCTAATATCTTCATCTTTCATCAATCTAAATAAACGTAGAATTTATGCAACTGTTTAATTTTAATATGATATCGATACAATGTACATCGATGATATCAACTTATTTAAGAACACCACTGACTTGACTGCAATTAAACTCCACCGATTTTGATACCTGTAATATGCTCTCTACACATATTTACCTCGATGAGTTGTCGTTCGTATAATAGTCTTGTGATACGCTGACAGACAAGTTGATATATGATTCGGTTGCCTCCAACATGGATTCCAGTTTTTGTCGGAGGTCGCTGAAACTCGGCCTACATTGTGCATTTGGATGCCACGCAGAGAGCATCATTTGGTATCTGTAATATTGAAATCATCTTTAGGTATCTATATAATTATACCTACAAGATAGTGATATCTCTAAATGAGCAACTTTTTTCGAATAAGGCGTAAAACAACATTTAAACAAAACATGGGTATTTGAAATCTATAATCATGTCAACATCAGTATCTAGTACTTATAATCATATCAACATCCGCATTTAGTAATTATAATCATATCAAGATTCGTATTATGTACTTGTAATCATATCAACATCATTACTTAGTATCTATAATCACATTATATTTAACCTCATTGGTTAGTATCTATAATCATATCAACATCAGTAATTCATTTGCATTATCATATTGGGACGCACTTATTTCTTATATACAAATAACATATTACTATAGAGGTTTCATAATTCTCAACCAAAAATCAAGTTCATATCATACACCCACTGTTTCAACTGTCATCTGAGTATGCATATTTCTGACTTTATCAAACATTACCTTAGTGATTTTAATATAGAACTACAAAACACAGCTTATAATCTACAATTCTTTTATAAAAGAGTATGTTTTATGATATCTAAGTGAATTGCGGTTTTCTATTTGACTTGTCAATTAGTGATTTGATTTGAACCCAGGGGTAATACATTTCAATGTTTTTAATAAGGTATCATTGTGCCTTATAATCATGCCAAACGTTTTACTGCTTGACGTCCAGGAGTAAAGAAGATATTTGAAGATTCCACTTATTTCGATGGTTTTGGCCATACCCCTCAGGCCCTAGGATCTTAGATACCATGATATTCATAATAATTGTTCCATTATAACAATTTTTTTATACGAAAAGTTTTTTTAAAATTAGTTCTGACGTTCTAGAGAAGAAGCTGAAATGTTCAAACTTTTACGACCGACACATGTCGGATGACTAACGACGATGGACAAAAACAGATAGCAATAGGTTTCCTAAGTAACTCAGGTGAAGTAACACTGAACAGAAAAACACATACATATCTGCGGAGCAGTTCTCAGGTTTATCCATGCGGTAGCCATCTTTCAGGAGACGGAACAAATCTTCATTAGGAATACCCGGGTAAGGACTTCCACCCAGTGTTACGATTTCCCACAGAACTATTCCAAATGACCAACTTAGATAGAAATAAAACAAATCCTTAAAGCAATGAAATGGTAAAGATATTACTTCCTGAGAGGCGTTGATTGGATCTTGTTATAAGCATTCATTTTAATTTACTGTTAAGTTTTCAAAGACTTACATGTCTGATTTTATTGTAAAAATTTGATCGAATATGGACTCAATGGCCATCCACTTATAGGGCAGTTTACGTGATGATGTCGGCTGATACATGTTAGTTTCATAAATGTCACGTGTCAGACCAAAATCCGAGATTTTCAGTCTGCGACTATCCACCATTAAAATATTTCTGGCTGCCAGATCCCTATGGATAAACTTCCTCTGAGACAGAAATTCCTAAATACATCACAAGAACAAGGCAGTAATAGACAAATAATTTTCTCAAGGGAAATAGAAAACTTTAAAAGAATAAAAAGCAGATAACTTTTTTGTCATGCATTACTACATTAATACATGCAATATACAGTGTTCCCTCTATATATTGACCCCTCCCCTGTTTGAATGCCACCCCCGCTTATTGCCTGAAATTCCCCCAAAGAACAGCTTCCCCCCCATGTTAACACCCTCGTCATAATGTCAATCCCGCATAAAGCCATACGCCACTGACTTTCAAAAACAAATGGTCTAATGTTATAGGATAACTACCAATTATCTAACACCAATCAATAATCACGTACACATCTGTTCTTTTAGAGCAGTTTACTGAATTGAATTTCTTCTGACTGCTCAGTGACTTGTCGGGAATGGTAATTTCGTTATATTGCCATCCTGCCTCATCAAATTGATCTTGAACAAAGGTTGGCAATACATCGAGGGAGCGCTGTATATACAAATCATTGGTATTTATTATGTCGTGTTTATTTCTCGTGTCATATCACTCCTTTGTCATGCATTCTCACATTATCATGTTATATCCGGTTCATTACCTAAAATATAATTTGAATGATACTGGGATTGATGCACTCTGTGTATTTTCTCATGGCCTGTCTATTTTGTACCATATATATGATGGAATTAGCATAATATGCATAATGTTCTATTGTATTTATTGATATCAAAGTAATGTTCTCACCATTCCAATGGCTATCTGGCGGGCATACGACAACAATGTCGCCTCTTGAATACAAGATTCCGACTCTGCAGATTGGAAATTTAACAGTAACATGAGTACACTCTTAACTATATTACGTTATCTGATATCATAAATACTCAATCATTTTGTATTTATAAAACTAATTGGCATGTGATTGTAGATTGTCACAGCATACCAATCAGAAATTTCATGTCATCTTTATCACGTTGCGTTCCTGTTATTTGTACATGTAACATCAATGACCTACATTTTTCTTAATACAGCATGCGTTATTTTCCTCTGAATACATGGGATACACAACACATTATGGTTCTCAAGCCATGGTGTCAATATAAGAAATGAATAGAAAATGTACTACAGTCAAGATTCAAGATTCTGAAAATAAATTTCGACAACGTAACGTTTATGCATACAAAGGTCGTTCTTTTATGGTCAAATTTAGATCTATAGGTTGGTTCCTCTCCACATTCGTTATAGTAGCAGTGAACTGTGGTGGAAATGTGCTACTGAACAAATAAATTGAAATGAAAGATGTTTTCCTAACATTATTTAGGATTTAGAGCTGTGAGTTGTTTCTCCTCCTCCTGTTGGTCACATACATTGTTGCTCTCTCTCTCTCTCTCTCTCTCTCTCTCTCTCTCTCTCAATCACGCTGTCACTTGTCAGAAGATATTTACATTATTGTTTGATTTATCGTGATTTCACATGTATCTCTAGGTGTCCGGGATTTTTTTGTTGGTTTTTTATCTTTTGATTATTTCTTTTTGGTTTCTTTTCTAATCAACTTGTTACTTTTCTCTTAACGTTTTTTTTTTTTTTTTTTACTTCAATTGTCTTGAACTTATCGAAATTAGTTGTATCATAATTGGGAGAGAAAGAAACATCAAATACGGCTGTAACCCATCCCTCCCCTTTATTTGTCACAATTTACAGTTTAAAAAGTGGTCTCCATAAACTTTGATAACCCAAACCTTGTTCTTATCATATTGAATACAACCTTCTAAAACTCAGTATGATAAATACTTTGACAAAGTAATTTTGTACACTGTTTGATGCATAATAGTTACGTGAAGCTTAGGACCACAATGACAAACATCTCATCTTCAGATGTAAGTGGTGTGAACCACTATATAGTTCCAATTTAAAACATAATATAAAGATACATCGGATTAAAAGTGGAATTCTTGTTAAAGCTCAAGTCGTGATTTAAGTTCCTTGTGGCAGTTTTATCAAACCATTTGCATGTAAATACGAGAACTTCGACTTATATTTTGTAACAAAAGCTTACCATCACTCTCGGAATGTGTAGAATCCACCTCCAGTATGTCAGATTCAGGAGGGACTGAAAGAAAGAAACAGTGTGTGTGATTTACAACGCAAACCTTATCTCCGACATTTTACTACAATTCCTCAGATAACTATTACAATACCAACCACCGATTGCATATACATTTAGGAGATATGAACCTTTACCTCTATTGGTAGGATGGAATTGCTACAGATTCTCGGGGAAACACTTTAGATCGACACATTGATGCTGAGAGGGTAACAGTCATGATTGTATTTCAGATCAATAATGAAACCTCGAAAAAAGATGCATTTTCCCACTTTTTTGTGTTGAATCTTTAGACGTTATCTTGCATCCATGAAGTTACTTGATAAGGAACATTACATCAAAGTCATCAAAGGTCATGATATGCTTCACTTTGTCTATTTCTGTTGTTGCATTATCTGAGTGTGTAAACAAGGCTAGCTACATTCCTCCTTTTAATTTGCAAAATTGATACATATAACTTGATACATGTAACTTACAGAATGCGGCGGCCTGTCCTCTGTCACACCCTGGACTGATACCGCTATCTGATCCTAACTTCATCCTATCACTCGCTTTCATCATCTAAGAAATATATATGTCATGGATCAACAAGTAAACTTCAGGAACTGTGTGTACCAGTATCTTTTACATCAACATCTTATCTTATAGTGGTACATAATATATAAGTACCAGTCAGTGGCGGATTTAAGCCGGCGCCCCCGTCCCCCCCCCCCCTAAAATTTTCAAATTTAAGGTAAATCGTGGTATCTTTTTTAGTAAAATGTATTAAACGATATAAGAAGCAATAATTTCTTCCACTCCCGGAGAAATAATTGAAAAAATCGTTTGATTGCTTGAATTACTTTACAAATGACTAAATAGGAGACATATTTCCAGCCCTGTAAAGTCCAGGAGCTTCCGGAGGCTTCGCCCCCTGGGCCCCAACTAGTGTTTCGCCCTGGACCCACTGGGGGCCTAAAGGCGGCCCCCCGAGCCCCTGCCTCATAGAAGGTGAAATTACAATAGTACAAGGGTCCCCAACATTAATAGGTAAACATCAGGTAGAATATATACCAGTATCTTCTACATCAACAGGTAAAGTTCATATAGTATCGGTATCTTCTACTTCAAAAGGTAAAGTTCATGTAGTAACAATATTTTCTACATCAATAGGTAAAGTTCATGTAGGAACAATATCTTTCTACATCAACAGATAAAGTTCATGCAATAACAATATCTTCTATTTCATTGATTGTTTTGCTGTGTTTCTGCCACACTCAATAATTTTTTAATTATCTGGTGGCACCCAATTTTTATTGGTGGAAGAGAGAACCCAGATACAGTATAATCTGTCTAAACCGGCTATGTGTGGTTCCAAAGATATTGGCCGGTTTGCACAGAGTCCGGAGTGCAGAATGTTGACAATAATGAGAGTTGCTTCCCTTGTATTCACTATCTATGCATACGTGTGTAATGATTGCTAACGTTTTAATATATTACAAAAGAATTCAAAATGTAAAAATATAAATGTCAGTGTTTTATTGTCGTGCTCATTTGAAAAAGTTTCAATTTTTATTAAACAGTTTAAAATCTGGGAATTATTCGCGCAATTTTCTCTTGGTAAATTGTCGATTTCGTCTATATCATCGCCGTTATCAAGTGCTACATTATGTACGTTCGTCAAGTTTGTGTTGTGTTCGTTTAAAATTTGTCTTTCCCAGCTTTCATTGTAAATGTATCGCTTTCAACTGTCTCAATTTGTGAAACGGAAACTAATGCAATGCCGAGTGATCGACCGGACATGGAGAGTTGTGCTAGCTAACTGCATATCATCACTGTCTGACTCGCCGTAGAGCTCCGAGAAGTCCACGAGGGGAAACCCTGCTTTTGGAAAACATAACGGGATTGTTGCCGATTTTGTTTCATTCCAAGAATGTATCGAATTCATCGATTAATTGAACTTTATCTTTTAATGTCAGTTCTCGTCTCTGTCGTTAGGGGGAGCGCCATTACCTCGTGCGTGGTGCTGTCATAATTGAAAAGTGCACCCCCTAAAAATCAGGTTTTATTTTAAACTGATCGCGACTCCTCGCCAGTTGCACTCTTTTACTTACCTGTGGCTTCCCTTGAGACACCCTTTGTGTACACCGCGTGTGATCGACCGAATACCGACAGGTTGGTCATTGTGGGGTGGCTGGTTTAAATGCGGTAATTAGAGCTAATTACGAGCAGTTGGGACCTTGTGTACACCGAATACAATTGACCGCAACAATTAGGGTGGTGTATCGTCGAGGGGCCGGTTTACACAGGATAATTAAAGTTAATTGATAGCAGTTGGGACTGTGTAAGCCGGCCGATATACAGAATACGCAGTATCCGGAGTACAGGGAATTATTAATAAAGGATATTTTAAAGAAATGTTAGGGACTATATTTTGTGGCCGGAATTGACAGAACGCCGGAGTACTCAGAGGCCGGTTTGGACAAATTATACTGTACAATGTACCTGGGAAGAGACCACCGACCTTCCGAAGGTAAATTATCTACTAGTACCTTGTATAGGAACAGGTAAACTACAGGTAGTAACAGTATCTTATACATTAACAGGTAACTTAAAGGTAGTATATGTGCTAGTATTTTGTAAATCAACAAGTAAATTACAGATAATACATGTATCTCCTACATCAACTATACGTAGTTCATTAAATCCGTCTACGAAATCATAATTCACATCATTTGTGTAAATCGATGCTGTCCTTATGTTTACAGAAATACTATTTCGGTATTTTTTAATTTTGTAACACGTAACCTACAAGTGAATAATTACTTGTAATTGATACATTTACAAGTTTGTTGTGACGTGTAATATTTTTCAATCAGACAAACCGATGACATAACATGCAAACTTCCGCAATCTCCCCTCTATACGTACAAATACCCGTACACATACATTCGCAAAACTTCTCTAAATATATCAACTAGTGAACTAAAAATATTACCAGTGCATGAATTGTTCATTAAATTTTCGACCGAATTTTAGCAATTCCTTTGCTGAGTGGTATGCATATTATTATACTTCCCTTTACATTCTCCGGTGACACTTCATGTTTATCAACTCGAATTAACAAACATCTGGAATCTAATATATTCCTTCACCATTACGTTTTCCCTTATGGTAATATTATACCCATATTTCATCATTTGTGTATATGTTAGACAAAATTAGGCAAAGCGACGTTCTATTGCCATGTCAGATATACAATTTCTGGTTAATATAATTGTTATGAGACGAGGGAACTGCTATATCTTGTATTCTTAGTTAATGTCTTTGTCCTGTATGTTTTAAAACAACATTGCAAAAATACATTTAGGCAGATTTGGAAGATAGTATGCCGAAGTGTTATTTAAGGAATGTCTAAACTTCCAGAATAGTTAATATTGGTTTGCACATAAGAAGTAACAGATTACACTTACAAAACGCGAGGCTTCTTAGCTGTTATCTATGTGATTTTCACTATGATACTTTAATTTTCAGGTGCCTAGGAGAAGTATACACCCCATGTCGAGCGAGCCAACCCGCTATGAGCGATATATCTTAATCAGGTAAACGGAGTGATGCGTTATCAAAATCAGTATGTAAAGAACAGTCTAACAATTGATATGAAACATCAATATATAGATGTAGAGAGATAATATGTCTGTTCAGAAGTATATTACTGACCTGGTGTCTGCAGTTAAGCAAATACTTCCGGAGATCACCCAGAGGACAATAGTCCATGAGAAGACAGAGGGAGGACAGTTTGGTACAGTAACCTAGCATGCCCACGATATTAGGATGAGATCCCAGCTGCTTCATGGCATCAATCTCCGTTAAAAGACTTTTTTCTTCCGGTTTATCTGCAAATTCTATACAAAAAGTGCATTTTGTGTTATCAAAACCCCGGTGTTAGAAAATTCATTGGGTTTAATATTTTCTTATAACTTTATGCACAGGGGAATTAGGCAAGGCTGTCCAATTTCCTCGATTTTATACCTATTTGTTGCGGAAATTCTATCAGATAAAATAAAATCTAATAATTCGATTCACGGTTTTAAAAAATAAAAACTTAGAAAATGAAATTAAGAATATTCAACATGCAGACGACATGACACTGGCTTTAAGTGATACCGATTCTCTAAAACATGCAATAAACACCATTAAAAGTATATGTGAATTAGCAGGGTCAAAAATAAATTTCACAAAAAACAGAATGTATTTTACTCGGAAACCTGAGAAACCAGCTTGAAACAGTAGAGGTAATAAAGGTAACTGAGAAAGCCGTAAAATGTTTAGATATTTATATAGGTCAAGATAAGATTAAATGTTACAATAAAAACTGGATGAAAATGTATCACAAAATTGAAATGTTATTTGAATCATAGAAAAGAAGAAAACTATCATTATTTGGAAAATGTACAATCATTAACTCATTGGGTTTATCAAAATTTACTTATGTTGCAAGCATTTTAGAATTACCCGATCCTAAGTTCATGAAAGACATCAATAGGTTGATGTATAATTTTTATAGAATAAAAAAGATAGAATCAAAAGGAACACATTGATAGGGGATATTAAAGATAGAGGAATAAGTGTAGTCGATATAGAGTCTAAACTTAAAGCATTAGAAGACATGTGGATTCCACGCCTTATTACAAGTAATCACATCATTAAAAAATATGCAGAAAGTTTCAGCAAAACTTTAAATCTTGACATTGATTATTTAGGTAAGACTTCTGAAACATCAACTAACAATTATGGCCTTCTTAAAAAATTCCCAGTGTTTTATAAACAGGTGTTTTCTTGCTTCAACCTTTGTCACGACAACACAAACCAAACTCTTAACTCCACTGAAAAATTCCTTCTACAGCCAATATGGTCAAATGCGAATTTTCTCTTCAAAGATAAATCAGTATCTTTTGATGATTGGATAAAAAGTGGAATTTGATATGTTAAAGACATTTTTAATGAGGAAGGGTTAATAAAATCAGGTAAACAAATTTATGATTGTCTTACTAAGAAATCGAACTGGCTATGCGAGTATAAGATGATAAGACATGTATTTTTTTTTAAATTTGAACTCAGATATGATTTTTCTAAAATTCCCTATATTGAATCAAAAATATTGATAAAAATTTATGTTTACAACATAAAACTTAAAATTTTCTATTCTACTTTGATAAAACATAAATTCCAAAAACCCTCGCTTACAAAGTTAAGTAGAGAGTTCCAAATAACAGATAAAAAGGAATGGGAATCAATATTTTTAGTGAAAGTTAAATACATTGAAGGCAAATCTTTAGCAGAGTTTAATTATAAACTAATACACAACTTATTGAGTAATAATCTCCTTATTAGCGTAACAAATAATGTAAACTGTGTAGAACATAAAAACACCTTATTTTTGATTGTATTAATGTACAACATATATGAAAGGTCGCAAGTACCTGTATTAATTTCACAATTACTTGGAAACATATTGCTGTTGGGTTTTGTTTAGATAATACTGAATTGATAAAGATATACACGGGTACGTTAAGGCAGGTTATGAAAATTTTTACTGGGATAAAATCCGCGAAACAATGTGACGTCATAATTGAAATAAGTATATCACTAAGTATATATTAAATTCCGATTTTATTTTTTATTCAAGTTTTATTTATGCATAAAATAAACCATGCAGCTACTGAAATCCAACGAAATTCGAAATGCTATATTGCTGTTGTGTAATTTCTGTCTGATCGATATGAAAGTAAACTGATGACGTCATGACTATACATCGAGTGCCGTTGACACATGTAAGGAATTTGTTTATGTGTGTCATGCAAATATCGACAAAATGTGGAGTATTTGAAATATATGACATGGAATATATGGAATATATATGTGAAACGCTGAGAATTTATTGATATTAAGACAGTATGTTAATATCATTCATTGACAATTTTGTTTAACGGAGAAAACATTCCATTTAGCATGTCTATTCGATTTTCCTCTGTCACACACTGAAATAAAACTGCAAAAGTAGCACATTAGGTCGTATACTTTTAGATACTTTTTATACACCGTTTGAAAGGTCATAAACTAATGTACACGGTAATTACTGATATAATTGTCTGTTAAGAAAACTTTTAAAGAAAACTGCATAGCATCAGTGTAAAATGTATAACATGGGCTAGATGGTTTCGTGTTTAAATGTTCAATAATTATTTCTTATTGAAAGTGGTAGGATTCTTTCAGTAATTCTTATATACTATGGGTATTTTACCGTCATTATCGCCAGTTAGACCAATATTTAAATCTTGAGATAATGTGTTACTTTTACATTTTCTATTAAGGTACCTCCATGTTCTTTTTATAAGTCATGCAATGACGTCATACGGAAGCGCATGTTTGTCATGTTGTTATGATACAAAATGTTCTCATGTAAACAACCAAAATAGTTTTTAAGAGTTAGTAGCTCCCTCTCTCTGTGTAAGACAGGTTTTAAAAATTATGCAGTTTATGTGCATAAATGAAGCATGACCTGCCTTAACATACCTGCGTATAACTATTTTCTTTCTTTTATTGCATTTAGAATTTATAAATGTAAGATGTATTGTAGAGTTGTACAGGTTAATGAGATAAGTGATTTTGTAATTCGCTCCATCATTGAATACCTGATATCGCACTGTCAAGTTCTCAGGTTTTCATATAAAACAAAAGAACAGAAACCTTTTCAAAATCTTGTATCCAATCTATAGTTATACTATGAAATTCTTTATATCAATATTTTTAACATATAAAATTTAAACATCGTTACTACTGCTATTATATGTATGCACGCATATGTATGTATTCATGTGTATATCTGTGTATTATATCTGTGAGATTGATCACTGTTCGTTATCTTCACCCTGCCTATACTTGTGTTATATCTGAAGCCACTATTCAGAGGATCCTCTCCTCTAATAGAGCTGCCCAATGAGTCGGATATGAACTGTCGTGATATGTGTGGACTCATTGTGGCAGCGTGGCGTTTTTGAAAAAAAAAAAACTTATCTTTATTATACACACACTGCCAAATATATTTCATACGCAGTATTATTCTGTCACTTGAAATGATGTTGATGTAAATTAATAACTACAATTGTTTGACATATACTGTATCCATTTTGATTTCATGGTAAAATAATAACCATCTTATACATGTTGTATCTTATATATGTATTTCATTTGTTTTGTATATTTGTATATGTTTTGTTTTGTTTCATAAATAAAACTCTTGAAACTTAAAAAAAAACTTTATGAAGTAGTTTGATAGATAAATATGTCAGTTCATCTTCACCACTTTAATTCGTATTCAAATTTACTTTGACAATAACAAGGAACGATGCATTGCATTTCTGTTGATTTATATAAAACTTGATTAGATACTGGAAGAAAGCATCTGATGTTGTTTTTTAAAAAATGAACTCTGAAGAAAAACGCCGCTATAACTTTTTAATTCCAACTTTCCTGAGCTAACTTTTACACACCAACCTTTGAGCATTTTGACAGCAACAGTGCACATTTTCCCGTCTTCCTGTTGATATTCTCCCCTGTGCACCTTACCAAAAGCCCCCTCTCCGATCACCTCCATCAATCGCAAATTTTCAAAGCAGATCTCCATGTCATCTATCAGGAGTGGGTCCATACAGGAGGACTGTGGAGAAGCCAGGTACAGGGGGTTATAAGCCTACGATAAAAACAGAACATTGCTTAGTTCGATACAATAATTAATGTTTGCATTTGATGTACGAGTAAGAATCTTCCAATCGTATTTTGTTTTACAATAATGTTAAGACGTTGGTGAAGAAATAATCGCTAGCTACGTATATTTAAACGACTCGGTTCCGTTACATCCTGGTCTTGAACTCATAACCTAACGTAATATTGCGAGCTAGTGTTCTTTACATTTTTATCCACATATTGTGAATGTTCTTCGAACTCATTGACATGCACTCAAAAGAACATTCTTCAGACTCACACTTACACAACAATCATCCTACAGACTCGCACTCAAAACGCAAGTGTTCTGTAGAATAACACCCTCCACACAAGGAGGCTACAATGTAAAACTTATACGGTACCAATTTTGATGCACCAAATGCGCATTTCGACAAATAATGTCTCTTCAGTGATGCTCAACCGAAATGTTTGAAATCCGAAATAACAATGAAGTGTTAGAGCTATTATAGGGAAAAACAGTGTGCAAAAAAAGTGGAGTCAAATTCGTCTAAGGATAAGAGCTATGCGTGAGGGAGATAATCCTTAATTTTTAAATGAATTTCGAAATCTTATAACAGCAATTAAATATACATTCGTATTTTCAAGCTAGTAACGAAGTACTTAGCTGCTGGGCTGTAGAGACCCTCGGGGACTAACAGTCCACCAGCAGAGGCCTCGACCCAGGCTTATACCATGAATTCTGTCGATGATTAAAACAAACTATCAGTTAAATATGGAAAAAAAACTTGACACTTCATCAGAATGGGTAAAACGTAAAAGACAAAATGCATATCATCTACTGTTCTCTCTTTGGCAAACCAGATGTGATGGGAGACTTTGATAGGTTATTAGGGATATGTATTGGTAACATATTCAAAGCTTTGATTGTATGAAACATTATTACAACTTTAGAACATTGATTCCACGTTTTACAATTTCACTAATACTCTAAATCCCCTCTCAAAAAAAAATACTTTAAAAGATATTTACTATTTCAATTAATGAAAAGGTGTAGAGAACATTTATCAATCTCAAAACCCCTATTAGAAGACGAATCAAAAGATGGGTAAACACGGAGCCCTGGACACAACAGAGGTGGGATCAGGTTACTAGGAGTAAGCATCCCTGTCGATCCATCACACTTGTCGTGAGTCGTCAGGGGACGCTTACTCCTCCAGGGGTCCGTGTTTGCCCAACTATCTATTTTGTATTGCCTGTAGAAGTTATGAGGTTGATCAATGTTCGTTATCTTCACATTTCCTTTATCTCGATCAGGTAAACGGAGTAATCTGTAGTAAAAATCTGCGTGTAAAGAACGACATAACAATTGATAACCGTTTACTTTGCAACCAATGGGCTAGTGTTCAATTTTCGATCCTGCCACTGCGTGAACCCTAACATCATTAACATTCATGATTGATGTTCATTCGCAAAGCGAACTGCATTAAAAGTAGACGTCACAAGTCTCTCGGACTTTAAAAACCCAGTACCCGTGTCGTTGTAGGTATTCCCTTGATAAAGTGTCCCCACTTGTACGGCCCTGGGCATCATGCACCTTGTATAGATCAAAATCTGTAGCACTTCACCTAAAGCCGGTCACGTTTTTACATGAGTGAAGAATTCTTGAATGGAACGTAAACAATATACAAAGAAACAAACCTCTTCACTATTCTTTCTCTCTGCTTCCACCTCATCCTCTTCCTGTTTGGCTTTCCGTCGTTTGATGATACAGATCATCAAGAAAGCGACCAGGATCCCTATCACCACTATTACAACAGCAATCACTGCCTCGCTGGGGTGCTCTACTATTGATAGTATAACAAGAAAATATAGAAAATGATCAAAATCGCTCAACATTTTTCTTTCAATTATGTTTTTGGTAAATGATAGTTTCTTTTTTATTTCTTTGGATGTCATCAATGATATAAATATACGAGTAGTCTTCGACAATTAACATATATTTTAGACATTATTTTACGGTTCCTTCTAGGCTACATGATCTTGTTTTCCCAGGAAGCAAATTAAATATTCCTGGTACATCCAAATAACTTCAAATGTTAAACAGTTCATATAATTGCAGAATTATATACCTTTGACAGTTTCTTCTTTATTCAGAGATTCATAGGATCTACCTGATTAAGAAATATTGAAACATATTTGAATACCTAAGGCTGGTGACGTCTCTATTTGAGTAAACATTTTCGGATGGGACATAAAACAACAGAATACACAAAAATAATTCTAAATTCCGAATCATGAAACATTAATCTACATAGATTTGCCAGACACAAAAATCCAAATGTCAGCAAACAAACAGATTGAAAAAAATATTCACCAATTTAAAGAAAAAAACCCATCAGTTGAAAGAAATATACTTTTTTATTTATAGAGGAGCCTATGGATATAGATGTTACCTCTCTGTGTACTATACTGGCTCAATACTTCAGCTATACCTATGTTGCATCTGATTGTTTCAGAGATAAAACGAATCAATCTCTCTCCCTGTCCCTTTCTAACACATACAGAGAATAAGGTATATTTATACAAAATAGAAAATAAATTTTTCGATATTACCTAAAATCCGTGTCCCACTCAAATTGCATTATGATAAAGTATAAACATTGTACATGTACTTATAGGAGGCACATAAAAACTACCATATAAAACCCTAATTGACTATTAATGCACTTTACAATAGCAAATCTTTCACAGCAAATACTAGTATACTTAAAGAGTACTATAGCAAAATCGATACCTTGATTTGCTATAGTGAAAGCTTTGATACTTTGAATTACTATAAGTTTTGATACTATAATTTACTATCGTAACATATATTAATACTTTAGTAAAAAAAAAAACCCAACAACATTATTGGCATTATATTCATATCTCATAATACAACTACATGTCCATGCATAATATGAATGATTTTGTAGCTTTCATTTAGGATTTATTTGTATTCTTTAAAATAAACCCATATCTTTATATGAACCTATCATTCCGACATCCAAATCTCTATTTTGGTGTGCTACAATGTACATTTACGCGTTACATATGAAAGGTGAGTATAACGAATAGTGATCAATCTCATAACTTCTATAAGCAATACAAAATAGATAGTTGGGAAAACACGGACCCCTGGACACACAAGAGGTGGGATCGGGTGCTTAGGAGGAGTAAGCATCCCCTGTCGACCGGTCACAACCGCCGTGAGCTCTATATCTTGACAGGTAAACGGATTTATCCGTAGTCAAAATCAGTGTGCCAAGAACGGCCTAACAATCGGTATGAAACACGTCAGACAGCATTTGACCCGATGATAGGTTTTATTGACGAACTAGATCGTTATAACGACCATAGAATTTGCGAAATGCTTACTTCAATCGAGACTGTTGAAACCCCTGTACCATCAACTTGTTTGTCAGTAGCTTGCCTCGATTTAAAAACTGACTATACGCAGAACAAGCTCTTGCGTATCGAATCAGTTGAGAAATATAAACACCATATGCAGGTGATAATGGAATATTGCTACATAAATATGGGAAGTAGACGATGGAGAAGCTGAAATCATCCCCTTTGTCATACAGTTGAGTTGTCAGTTTGCCGTTAATGTCTACTTTCAATAAAATATCTAAGTATGAAGCAGAAGTGGACGACTCAGTGGTGTCTTTTATTTCGAGCTAACAGGAATATATCGAATCGACATATGAATGAAAGTTATTATTAACAGACAAATCATCGTCGATATATCTAAATGTCGAATTGAAGGCCACAGCAAGAAATTTTTTCTTCTCCCTTATTAGTTTTTTTAATAAATCCTGCTTCATATGAATATAGAAACAGGTCAGCTAACAAAGGAACACAATTCGTGCCCATAGGAATTTCAACAGACTGTTGGAAGACCTGATTACCAATGACCATGAAGGTATTGTCAATGAGGAACTCTAGCATATTTGTTTTATTTCAACTGCAGAGTACTTGTGCTTTAAACAGTATACAACCAACCAAAGTCATTCCGTTTTTATTACGTCTCCATATGACTGAAAAATTCTCTCGAGGGACATTAATCAAGATACAATCAATGTTAAAAAGTGTTTTATTATGTAGTACCAAGTTTTGTCATGCATTACTATTATACCCTACCTAGTTTAAACGTTTCCGTGCAGCCCTTGCTCTCTCCACCACCGGAAATTGCGGAGACAGAGAAACGATAGCTATTATACCAGTGAAGTTTCCTTATGATCACCGATGTCTGATTCTACAAATACAGTATTCAGATTCATGTTCATGGCTGATGCATTTGTGGAAGAGAAAAGCGATGAGTAATTTGAACATAATATTCTTATCCATACTTTCAATGGCACAAATATAACTTGTGTTAAGCCGTAGATAATGTACAGCAAATATAGAAAATTAATTGTAATGTAAAATATATGACGTAAATAAGCTATACACAGATATTTCGAAATCACTATATGTCAAACGTTTTACAGAACTGCAACATAAAGATTTGCAGATGTACGCTGTGTCTGCCCACTATGATCCTTACAGTCTCAATCTATGATTACTTACCCCTGGGACATCAGTAATGTTCACATGGGGGGTGAGATACTTCAGGTAATGTAGTGGCGCCACCTTCCGGAAGTTTACACGGTACACATTGATTCTGTTGTTAAGGCTTATGTTTGGTGGCGGTTTCCAGGACAGCAATATGTCTCCCGCTGTCATGTTGTGCACCATGTCAATATAAGTTTCTACAGTTTTTATTCCGATTTCTGATGGCGATTCAGGGGCTAAAATCAGAGAGAATAGAATATAAGAGAGGTTCAAATTTTCATACTGTGAGTATGCAATTTTTAATTTCAGTGACGCAAGTTTATATGCACCTGCTTAGCACAAAAAGTGTAGTTTCTGCATCTAGGAGAATATTACATCATGTGAACCCATTTATTATTATTTTATTCTTGTGCAAATTTACTCCTTGTGTAAAATTTACTTCTAGTCAGACTAGGTACAAATTAACTTTTCCATATGATCCGTGGTGGCATAGCATAAATTACACAGTTCACATAAGCATATTATTGACATCCACAGAGTACCTTCTGCTGGGTCAGTACGTTTAAATGAAAAGTGAAGATAACGAACTGTGATCAACCTCATAACTCCTATAAGCAATACAGAATAGAGAGTTGGGCAAACACGGACCCCCTGGATATACAAATATATTTAAACAAGAATGGCAAAACCTATTGCTCAATAATAAGGAAATATCCATTTCATTCTTTATCATCAAAAATACATACGTATACATAGCGCTTGGAAATAACTAATTAATTAATACTGGTTTACACACAATTTGCTAGCGGATGTGGACATGAAATTATAACAAAGTTGTATTTACGCACTAGAAGTAACTTTTGCATATGTGTAAAATTCACACAGTAAATAAATGCATGTGAAGAGGGCTATAATCTCTAACGATATCCAATTGAATGTAATGCAATGCAAACAAGACAAAATTGGGCTAATATGAAAAAGGTTTTGTCTTGTCTACTTTTTGTACTGAGTAAAATCGGTGAAATTTTATGGTGGCGGGCTACTGACAAACAAGTTGATGGTGTAGGGGTTTCAACAGTCCCGTTTAAAGTCACCATTTCGCAAATTCTATGGTCGTTATAACGATCTAGTTTCCCAATACAATCTATCATTGGGTGAAATGCTGTCTGATTTGTTTCATACCGATTGTTGGTTTGTTCTTGGCACACTGATTTTGACTACGGAAAACTCCATTTACCTGATCAAGATATAGGGCTCACAGCCGGTGTGACCGGTCCAAAGAGGATGCTTACTCCTCCTAGGCACCTGATTCCACCTCTGATATATCCAGGGGTCTGTGTTTGTCCAACTCTATTTTGTATTGCTTATAGGAGTTATGAGATTGATCGCTGTTTGTTATCTTAGCATTTCATGGAAGATTAGACGTATACTCTGAAAGAATTCATTAGATTTGCAGCAGCATTTGGATATTGATGCAGTAATGTTGGGCAATTTATGAGCTGTCAGGGAAATATTGAATCAGCTTTATAATATCATTTATGGAATGTGGTGGATGATTGCAGTCCCCAACTGACCCTGATTTGCATCCAATATGTGTGATATATATTTTTTAATTCGCATCAAGGAAATTGAGATGACATTTATGGATATACATTTCTTACTTTTTATGAGTTTTATGGTCTTTTGGTTCTGAAGATTAAAAGAGTGATTAGGTCCAGTTATTCACAATATGACCATTAAGCCTTCGTTCATCGTCTACGTACACCATTTCAAGGGTAATGACCAATCAAATATATTTTCATATAATAACTCAATATTCTCATGAAAGGTCAGCAGGGTGAAAATTTGTATATGTTGAATCCCTTTTGAAATAAAGAAAAACTATCTCTGAGATGTAAAGATATTATTCGTAACCGCTTACCACAAATGGAATAATTAAACGAAGTGGCGGGAAGACAGTCAATGGTGCGATATGACGTCACTCTGAAGTCGCTAACTTTGTTGAAAATTGAGTCAACAGAGCTCTGAATGTCAAATTTATAGTCACAGCCAAAACCAAGCTTTGATATCCATAGTGATGGCCCTGGTAGTGTCTGAAACAAATTCTATTTACTTAGCTTTGTTGTGACAAAGGATAATATTTCATTGATATTGATAACAATTTACGAATAAGTCAATAACACTAATAGCGACCTACCGATAAGTCAACCACACGACTTTTATGAGATCCACAGTTTGCAGACATCCAGAATAGTTTGTAATAACAAGGCTTATCTGAAAAATCAACGGCGTAAAGGTTAATTAATTTGATATTCTTTTGACATATTTTTCTATAAAAAGTACCCGGGCTTTTACTGAAACATATAAGCCGTGATGTGAATGTGCTTATATAACTCGATGACCGTAACTTCACATCATTTTACAAACAGTAATGTGCGTAAGACTTCGTCTGCTACCAAAAATGCTTTTAGAATTCGAAGTGCATAGAATTTGAAAAATATTTAATAAAAAGGCTATTGACAGAATATCGGGAATTCACCTGCCTGTCGTTGCATGGAGGCGGACATCGCAACAACATCGGGAGGATATATTTCCTGTTGTTTTGCCTCGGGCTATTAAAATGACGATATGCCATTGGATAAAACGCGCCACTTGATTACCACCTGAATTACTTTAGACGAAGAGTAGCGAAATTTAGACACCAATACAGCGTCCAGAATGTCTATTTTCAAGCTTGTATACCTTTCATATGCATATTCATATATCAAAGATATTTTCCTCGACAAAATAAAACACTTATGACATTTGTTACTGACTGTCCACAGAAATTTGTCGGACTGTTAAAGTTCATAGAAGGCAAGGCCAACAACCAATAACAAACTTAATAAATAATCATATACAGTCAATAACTTACATGTATAATTACCGAGTTATAAGTAAATACCATACAATGTACATCTACATCTATGAAAATTCCACTAAACACACAGCAACGTTATTGGAGATGGTTATCAATACAATTGATTTATATCATGACATCGATACTTAAGAACATTACATGTAGAATATTTGCTTTGAATTCGAAAGTTGTCATTAAGTACACAATTTTGAATTTTATATTTCTTTCTGGCGTATTTAATTTTCTATCATGATTACATCAGACTATAAGAAGTCTCTCTCTCTCTCTCTCTCTCTCTCTCTCTCTCTGCATACCCCGTGGGACAGTTACACTGCGCGAGTATGATAAGGGAACAGAAGCTGTCCGTTTACAACATGTCAAACATGGAACAACTCTACTGACTTAGTAAATTTCATAGAATGTATGATAAAAATATGATATAGAAACATATCGAAATAACAATTTCCAAATTTGCAAGGGATATTTGATTTGAGCTTGCTGAACGAGATACAGTGTCAACATAATACAACTGAAGAGCGCCTTTCATTCCATGTATATCTATATTCATATCACTAATTCACCGTAAAATATTACTGTTAGGGAAAGTTTAATGGAGTGCTGTCGAATATCGGTGTTATGATTATTTCTTGCAGGAAGTATAATTCTAGGAATAGTTTTGATGTTTTATTTCTTACATCTATATTCATAGAGACATTCAACCCCAGGGTGGTGTGCAACTTTTCATTGTCTGCGTACAGACTCATAACTCTCTGTATCATATGCTAATACCAGTCTCTGTAGGTTCAACGGTTAGCTTTATTGAAATATCAGTTTCAATGCATGTATATATGTAATCCAAATGATAATGAACCGGGTACTGTCTCAAAATACCCTCGAGGTCTTCTCTTGAAATGCAACAACTGGTACCACAAAAAATCAAGTAAAATGACATGAAGGAAACATGATATAATGCAATCAATCAAACAAACAAAAAATATGCTCACCAGGTGGCAGATCCCAGGATAACAGAACCTTCACAGACCGCTCTTTAATTGTTTCGTTAGAGACGGTAACCTTGGCTGGCTTTTGAACTGCAGAGTCTCCTGTATAATAAAATAATCTATGATTGGTTTGTAGTACACGGATTGAACACGAGACGGGCATATAAACATACTATATAATGGTAAAATCTGTAACAGCATGTAGGATATTCTCATTTGGCGTGAAAATATCTACTGTTTCCTTCTGATATGGAGTTTACGCATCATCTGCTTTCTATAATCTTTAAAATATGAATGAAGATTGTTAACAACAATATGGGCAGTATTGTAGATTGTTATTACATTGTGAGCTGTACTGTAGATTATAATACTATAGACTGTACTGTACACGGTTATAACATTTTGGGTTGTAATGTACATTGTTACAGTACCCGCAACGTTATTCTTGACATGATAAACGATAGGACACGATACACGCATGATAGGATAGGATACACGCACGATACGATAGAATACACGCACGATACGATAGGATACACGATAAACCTGATAAACGCAAAACCTGATACACGATCTTCACGATAGACCTGATAAACGCAAAACACGATAAACGATCTTCACGATAAACGGAAAACCTGATAGAAATGTTGTAAATTTAGAAACGATTTAGACAGAACGAAATTTTGATACCTACAACATAATTACATTATGTTGATAATAATATTGAAGGATTTCAATGCTCAGTATATACCTACATTATGGACAACGCGGATTTCTTGTTTTCCGCGTTCTCGCGATGGGAAAAATCTATAGGTAACTCGGGAAAACCGCGTTCTCATCGCGGAATGACTATTAGTTACCTGTCCCTGTCGCGGTAACATTTGTTTAAAACATTGATCGGTTTTGTACCATAAAAACTCTTTAATCCACGGTCGTACGTCTTTTTTTTTTTTATTATTATTTGTTTTTTCATGTCATCACAGCTAAAATAAAAAAAAACTAATAAATATACGGCATTGAATTCATTATTTGATATCTATATGAATTTTCTCAGCCAATGATTCTAAAATTTATATTGTCACCTAATGTTTAATATATAAATTATACAGGGAATTAGCTAAATGTAATATGAGGTAGTGATATCATGCTTCAGTAGCTCTCTTATGCTAATGTATATTACCTTGAATATGAAATAAAACCAAGTAATATTGTGTGTGTAGCGAGGAGGGGGTTATTTTGCATCAAGCTCTAAGTTCACGGCTCATTCAACATCTCAAGTTATTTTCATAACGACCGCTTTAAAAAAAATCAACCGCACTACACCTGTTAGATATTTTAACACTATGAATGATAATTGATAGTCATAAGTAATTGGAACATATTTATTTGAATTGATATTTTGTTAACAAAACATAAATAAACTGTTTAAAAAACATAAACAAAACCCGGCTTGTTTTAAATTCGCAATTTTGAAACGCTTAGTGTGTAAAAAATTCAAATAATCATCAAAACCAGCATAAATTTCCAGTATCTACACGTACGCCTATTGGTACATGTGTACAAGTACAAGTAAAAAAAAAAAAAAACAACGATGACAGCGGAATCGTGCCCAGTTGAGCAGAATTTCGGGGGATACAACACCCTTGCACCCTTTTAAACTTAATCTTCTAAATGTGTGAAATACAATGTCCCTGAGAATGCTAGCTGTCAAAACACGGCTGATACACAAAATCAGATATAAGGACGCGCACAAGTTCAGCAGTTGCTATATAGGTAACATACAGGTGAAAAAATCGGAAGAAAAAGAACCATTATCAAAATATACATGTATGTGATAAACAATGTAATTTACTGATTTTCCCTTTCAAATCGGAACTGTCTATTTTTTTGTTAGTGTTAATTACAAATAATTGTTTCTAGACAAACAAATGTTTATGAACTTCAGATGAAGGAGCTTTCAGATTTACTGTCCTCGGTTCGCTCGACGGACCACTGCCTACTTTCCAGACTACTTAGAATTAAATTGTGATAAATTTTCACTCTCTCTGGACAGACAAATAGCTCTTCTTCTGCCTTAAAATCGACAACTTTATGTTCTCCTTCAAATACACCGTCTTTCCTCGATTCCTAAAAATAGCTTCTTTAACAAAACGAATAAAGGTTTCGGAAAGTATCGTACTTTTTCATTAGATTTTATATACGATCCCGATAGTTTCCGAAGCTACACGATAAACGATTTTCACGATAAACGGAAAACCTGATACACGCAAAATACGATACACGATAGACCTGATAAACGCAAAACACGATAGAAAACGGAAAACCTGATACACGATAGGATAGGATACACGCACGATACGATAGGATACACACACGATACGATAGGATACACGCACGATAGAGCACGATAGGAATGTCAAGAATAACGTTGCGGGTACTGTATAACATTTTGGGTTGTAATGTACATTGTTATAACATTTTGGGTTGTAATGTACATTGTTATAACATTTTGGGTTGTAATGTACATTGTTTTAACATTTTGGGTTGTAATATACATTGTTATAACATTTTGGGTTGTAATGTACATTGTTATAACATTTTGGGTTGTAATATACATTGTTTTAACATTTGGAGTTGTAATGTACATTGCTATATCACTGTGGACTGCACTATATATTGTTATAAAATTATGGACTGTGTTGTAGATCGTTATAGCATTGTGGGGCAGTACTGAAGATTGTTATAACATTGTGGGCTGTACTGTACATGGTTATAGCATTTAGGGCTGTACTGTGCATGGTTATAGCATTTAGGGTTGTACTGTGCATGATTATAGCATTTAGGGCTGTACTGTACATGGTTATAGGATTTTGAACTGCACTGTACATGGTTATAGGATTTTGGACAGTACTGTACATGGTTATAGGATTTTGGACTACATTGTACATTTATGTACCTCCGAACGTCTTAATCCACTCCGTTTCTGAAGACTGCATCAGACGACCATCCTCAAGTGATACTGGAACAACTTTAAATTTATAATCCACTTCTGGGGTTAAATCGTCTAGTTTCAATCTCGACGCATTTGTCTACCAAACAAATGTATATTATATGAATAAAATATGTTTACTAGATTTCCATTACTGTGGTCATTCTGATAGATCACCAAAATATAGACTGAACATGCACTGGCTAAGTCGTACAAATATTTGAGAAAAAGAGGTACGAATAGACAAAAGGATAATCGGAATTATGATATAAATTTTGTTTTTCGTTTTGTCAGAAAAAACAATGCTGATATAATTGATATACAAATATAATCCCATACTGTAGAAACTTTAAGGCCCCACATGGATATTTACCTGAACTCATACAAGAATGCGGTACGTTTTTTAAATGCCACTGTCAAGCTGCCAGACTATGTCTTTACACTCACTGACCTGATGAATGTCCTCACATTGTGGGGAGATTAAGGACGCCTTACGAAACACGTGACTCGTCAGTATGTTAATGATACAGAATAGACGGCATAGGAATAATTATTCCATGCACAACTTGTCTCTCCAGCGTCGAGAGGGAAACAATTCTTTACATTTTGAGAGGAATGGTCGATCTATTCTTAGTAATTATTTCACGCACAAAGGATTTGCCGCTCAGTATGAATAGTATTTCAGGTGCGTGTTTGGCATTGCAAGGCTTGTTACAAGACCAAAAGAGCATTCTTTTAGCACTCTCCAACCCGTCCTTCAACTTTATGTAATGTACAAGTATGCACGTGTTTTGAAATGCATTGCTGTTGTGATCCGTTTATGTATACTAACGGAAAAAAGAAACGCAAGTTTATTTTCGATAGATTATGATTTACCTGATTCATTGATGATTAGGTAATTGTTTGGGTTTCTCAATTATTTCATCAATACTGAATGCATTTTGATGATTTTTAATATCCTATCACAGACGGCATTTGCATGGATAGCTTTAAAACAAGGGTACCCTACGCAGTTTCTAGATTCAAATCAGTAGCATGTGTGCGCTCCCCTGACTTCAGTTGCTGCTCTTACTCTCCTTAACATGGACCATATCAAGGTGTTTATTAACCTTATACGCATATCATTCCACTCCTGAATAAGGACCTGTGTGAGTTGAACGACGTTATATGGGGCGTTGACGCGCTTCTTAACTCCTCTGTCCAGTTCCTCCTACAAATCCTCGATTGGGAACAAATTTGGACTGTATAGTGGCCAACCAAGAACTGGGACGTGGTTTGGAGCCAGAGTTACGACAAAACCTAGCAACATCGGGACTCGCGTTGCCCTACTGCAACGGAAGATTACGTTGATAGACAAGAGGGAGGATATGTTACTGCTATAGGATTGCCATTGATAACAACTAGAGGTGCTTCCTCACCTTGAAATCTCCCTGCCCATATCATAAAATACGCTCCACCAAATTCGTTGCTTTTCGTTACACAAGCGTCAGAATATCGCTCCCCATGACGTCGATAAACACGTTGTGGTCCATCTGTAAGGCGTTAAGCGAGACTCGTCAGTGATTTACATGCATCACCAATAGGCCAAATGAAACCTATTAGGTGTATGTGCAAGCAGTCACTGCATTCGTCATTGTCGTCACCTCTGCGTAAGTGGCGGTCCAACTTAAGGACGTCGTGGCCTTAAATCAAACTCCCACAACCTATTCCTAAGCATTCGTAGACACACTGGCGTGCCGTTTCTGTCACCGTCTGAAATCGGTTACGGAGGTGCGAGAGACGTATGCCTCAATCTTGACGCCGTGATGTATCGCGCGGTCGTCCGCTCCTGGGACGGTCACCCAATTTCCCCGTGACTCTGAGATATCCAACTAAAGGGGTATTGTTGTCTCATGTACACCATATTACTGGGCTACATGACGTTGCGAATACCCATGCAATATCAAAGTAATGACCCTACCCCAATCGACTTAATTCAATCGCGGCATTTCGCTCAACAATCGCGTAGAAAAGAAATGTTGTGCAGCTGATCTTTGTTCAATTTGTAATGATTTACCAGCAAATACGGTGCAGGAGTACCCCGAATACACGCTTTCAAAAATCTACTGAAAGCATGCAGCGTCAAGTGGGGTCACGGTCGGTTGAATTGTAACCGAAGCACATTTTCACAGTGCTCGGAGGTAGTCCCATGTCAAATCTAATCAAATGTCGTCGACGTGTCTAAAAGTGATATTGCAACAACAACAAAAACCCACTCGAACTTGCGTTTCTTTTTTCCGCTAGTAAATTTTGAGATACTATTTAAATGCGATCACGTAACAAACGCAACCAACCCAATGTATTTGTTATTGTTTATTCAATTAGACAGGAATTTGTTTTCTCAATTTAGAGTTAAACTGAGTTCATTTGACAGGTAATCCGAAACAGGACTCACGGTGCCGATTCTTTACTAGTCTTGTCTGCTTCAGACAATCGTGTTTAACCTCGTGTCAATACTTTACGATGACAATTTTGATGGAAGCGTAAGACCAACAAAATCAGAGAAGACCTGATACATGTACCTGTTCATCTGAAGAAAACGAATAACAAATGTACTCACTATGTTGATCAACTGCCATTCTCTTTCCTGAAACGAATCTAGCTTAATTTTTCTCCAAATGGTATACTCTGTCACATTTATGTCACTGCTTTCGGGATTCCACTTCAAAACAACATTGAAGGTCTGCGAAATGTTTCCCATTGCTGGTTCATTGAATCTACACGTCTGTAGGGCCAAATGCATCATTATACCTGCAAAATTACCGAACAAAAACTTTCCGTATGTAACATCAATGAAGTGAAGATAAGGAACATTGATCATTGTCATAATTCTTATAAAGAATACGAAATCAAGAGCAGGGTACATGCAACTACAGATCCCTGATTACTACAGAGGTGGGGTAAGGTGCTCAGTAGGAGGGCACCTTTACTGTTGACCAGTCACAACCGCAATTCGCCCGTGGCAGTACCACGTAAGAACCTTAAGCTTGGGAGTGCATATGTCCAAATATTTAGTTAATAGCCTGTAAAACATACCAACTTCTTCCTGTCGTTTTCAATAAGTGCAAAGTATGAATATCAAAGTGGTAGCAATGATGTCATACTATATTGGAATATGTTACGTGTGTCTGACACAAAAACAGCGGGCAATTTAGTCACGATTAAGTGAAAATGATCTGAATGACAGTATTCATGCATGTTAGAAGTCATGAAATTGAGAAGTCACCAGCTGTAGAGATTTCGACCAATGCTTACCGCTGAGGGCCGTAGCAGTAACAGTTCTTTATCGTGCTAATGCCTGTCGCGACACGGAAAATCCGTTTTAAGGTCAAATCCAAAAGACCCGTTATTCTCACGAATAAATGCCGAGCATTTGGCGAAGAAGCAATGAATACCTATTTTAACATCTTAGGTTTGACGTGGCCATGGCACAAGCTTCAGCGGGGCTAGAACTCACGACCTCCCTATTACGCTCTACCACTGAGCTACCGCGACCAGTGACTGGTGTACATGTAAGAGATATCCAGTCATTCATAGCATCTAGTTTAAGCAGAGCCTTGTGTAAAACTTTGTGCGAGTATATTCTGTTCGCACGGAGAATATGAAGAAGTTAATTAGATACTGCAATGCAGCTATAGGGAAAGAAAATTAAAACTGGATTCATTATAATTACAGTAAGATTCACGGTAATCACTTAGTAAAGTCACATCACAGAAACGTTGAACGTATAATTAATGTCATAATATAAAATATTAACTCGCTTAAATGACACTAGTCTGTGGTGGAATGTTTCTTATTCATATGTAGGTCATGTCGAATAAGATAGTCCCCGCCCTGTAGAAGAAGACATGTGCTTAAAGTGGCACTGGTGTGGGTTGATTGAATATTGTTTAACGTCTCACTCGAGAATGTCTTCACCCATATGGAGACGTGATGTGGGTTTAATTGGTTCGATCTTCAAGTTACGTCAGAGTTACATTCCAGGGCATGCTGAGATTCTGTTCGTCTGCTTAGAACATTACGTCAGTCGCTTTTGAAAATAAGTAGAGAAACTTGGGGACAATTAGGAATGTTTGTCTTAATGCAAGGTGAAGATAACGAACAGTGATCAATCTCATAACTCCTATAAGCAATACAAAATAGATAGTTGGGCAAACACTTTCTAATATTAATACACGCACGAGCACACACAAAATTAAATTTCAACTGATGGAGTACTCAATCAAACCATTAACCCAACTACTAAAACAGTCTTTATCTACCTCGTGATGCCTAAGGAGCAGTCACACCTTACCGGATTGTATAAACGGACATCGCATTAATAAAAAATGAATGAGACATAATGCTGTCCGTTGGTATCCGTTGATAAAAGTCGTTCCCGCCATTGCTCGGGGCTCCTGCGATCGGTGTATGAAGCTTATAAAACGCTTAAGAACTGCACGATTACTTCACATGTACCGGGCAATTAGCCGTCGATTAACGGACATTACCGTCTGAATACGGACAAGTACCGGGTTAAACGAACATGGGACGCATGAGAAATCGATACAACGTTCTTTCAACGTTAGACAAACGGACTTGTAGCGGTCATGTAACTGACAAAATGGATATATGTCTTTTCAGACTTATCATCATCGCAGACATATTTCCATGATGCCTCCAAAAGGAGGCCTACAAATGTTGGGAAGAGAAGCAGAGCACGGGGAAATGCTACAAGACCCTCATTCTCACTTTGACAATATATCAAATTGTTGAAAATAAATCTTGGAAAGTATTTTCGGATCATTGTTGATTTCGTTATGTTGACCAAAAGGTCATTTATCATTTCTACTCCCGTCATACAAACCTGGTTCCACGAAACTTTGATTGAAAGAAGTAGACTGTACAAAAGAGCAGCTTGATATACAGTCATGTTGATCAAGACCCTACAAAACAAAAATTAACATCACTGTATATCAAAATATTCTGGTTCCGAAAATACCCCAGTGTTCATTAAACATGTAACTTACATACGATATCTGACAGTTCGCTCTACTTATACACGATATCTGACAGTTGGCTTTACTTACACACGATATCTGACAGTTCGTTTATCTGGCAGTACGCTGTACGTACACTCCATATATGACAGTTCGTCTAACTTACACGCGATATCAGACAGTTCGATGTACTTACATACCATATCTGACAGTTCACTTTAACTACACATGATATCTGACAGTTCGCTGTATTTACACACGATATCTGACAGTACACTGTACTTACACACGATATCTGGCAGTATATAGTTCCGACTTTAAATAAAAATTACTTACTTACTTACACTGTACTTACACACGATATGTGACAGTTCGCTGTATTTACACACGATATCAGACAGTTTGCTCTACTAACACATGATATCTGGCAGTACACTCTACTTACACATGATATCTGACAGTTCGCTCTACTTACACACAATATCTGGCAGTACACTGTACTTACACACGATATCTGACAGTTCGTTTATCTGGCAGTACGCTGTACTTACACACGATATCTGACAGTTCGTTGTACTTACACACAATATCTGACAGTTCGTTTTACTTACACACAATATCAGACAGTTCGTTCTACTTCCACACGATATCAGACAGTTCACTGTACTTACACATGATATCTGACAGTTCGCTGTACTTACACACGATCGATATCTGACAGTTCGCCATACTTACACATGATATCTGACAGTTCGTTCTACTTCCGTGCGCTATGTGGTAGTTTGCATAGCTTGCATATGCTATCCAGCAGTTCGCCTAGATTTCTGAGAGTTTGCTCTACTTACACACTCTTTTTGACAGTTCGTTCTACTCTGAATCAGGTTGGTGGAACAGGGAATCAGGCACTGGAAAAGGAATGATGTGACAAATAGAATAACAACTGTTTACATATTATATATATTATCATGTGTGTGTGTGTGTGTGTGTGTGTGTGTGTGTGTGTGTGTGTGTGTGTGTGTGTGTGATATGTGTTCTTTTTTATATCAATACATTTATACATAGACTTCAAGATTTCCTCTAGGGTACCCTTACCTGTTTACAAGCTGGAGTCCTGCATGAAAATTGACCATTGTCTTTGAAATTCTACAATAAACAATATTATTGAAAAATAGATATTTAGGAAAAGAACAGAATAATGCATGTATGTGACGGAGAAGGTTGAAAATCATAACGCCTTTTGTTTGCCCTATAACACCTAACGGACGCCGTACCCTAGTAGTTATGGTGATCGCTTTGTGACTGAAAGGTACCAGATTTGGTCCGCCAATGGTTACATCAAACCTAAGACGTTTAACACATATTCTGGCTGCTCATTCGCCAAGCCCTGGGCTCACGGGTCTTTCGGATATGAAACAAACCGAAATCCCCCGTGAGTCACAGTGGGCGTTGGAAAGATGAAGAACACTCACTGTCATGCGTAAGTCAAGAGCTGTGGAACTTTACCTACAGCTGATGACGTCAAATGGGATATAAACCAACAGACAAAATAAACATACGAAATCTTATAACACATTTTGGATTCCATGTTCTATCATTGCAGGAAGTAAAAGCAAACATACTTGGTCAAAAAGACGTGGTAGATATTGTAACAGTTTTTCGTCTGTGTATCAGTTTATACACAATATCAAAAAAGAAAAAAAAATTGCATTTGCAAAATTCAACAAAAAACTTCACTCAAAACAATTAGAATGTATGAGGGAATGATGAAATCTTGAATATAGGAATAAAAGTGGCATTTATAGGAAATGCTAGAATAAAGAAGATGCACGAAAAAGAAATAATGTCTTCGGCTTCTGTGGTTGAACATTAAATGTCGTACGTTTATATTCAAGTGAAACTTTTACTGCCCTTTGTGTTAAAAAAGACGACTTTGTCACGTTCACTTGTTATCTACACATACATAATTATTTACATACTGTATAATTAGTAGTTTTGTGAGGTCTTCGTTACACAAATCCGTACTATTATCTCCTAGGTGGCTATTGTCATCAATCTTAGTACTATCATTCTTTCGTAAAGGTCAAAATATGTCCCCCAGAGAGTTTATCTGAAGTGCACCTCTGGATAATGCACTCTGACATATCGCTTACAGAAGTGAAAATAACGAAGAGTGAAAATAACGAAGAGTGATAAATGAAAGGCGAAAATAACAAATAGTGATTAATCTTATTACTCCCACAAAGAATACAAATTAAAGAGTTCGGCCGACCAGTCACACCCGCCGTAAGCCCTATATCTTGATCAGGTAAACAGTAATCTTTAGTCAAAATCAATGTGCGAAGTAAGGCCTAACAATCGGTATCAAATCTCATAACTCATGTAAATAAGACAAGATTACAAAATTAAGAGTAGGGCAAACACGGACCCTGGAAAAACCTGGATATCGGAGCAAGAGCCTTGGAAGAGTAAACATCCCCTGTTGATTGATTAAACCCGCTGTGAGTCCTATATCTTGATCATGTAAAAGGACTAATCCGTAGTCAGAATCAGTATGTAAAAACGACCTGAACATTATGATAAAACACGTCAGAAAGCATTTTATTTAATGGCAGGTTATATTTGCAATTAGATCATTATTACGATCACAAATGTTTTGAGATTCTGACTTTAATCGAGACTGTTGGAATTCGTGTCACATCAACTGAATAGTCAGTAGCCTGCCTCGAAAAAATGGTCATGCACAAAACATACTCTCACCTATCGAATAAGGTGAGATACATAAACTCCATATATAGATGATATTGGAATATTGCTACATAAATATAGGATATTAACGATGAAGAAGCTGAATTCACCCAGTTTGTCATAAAGTTGAATTATTAGTTTGTCGCAAAGTATATGGTCATTATAACAATCTAGTTTGCCAGTGCAACCTAGCATTGGGTGAAATGCTGTCTGACTTTGACTACGGGTAACTCCGTTCACCTGATCAAGATATAGGACTCGAACGGCGGGTGTGACCAGTCGACAGGGTATGCTTACTCCTCCTAGGCTCATGATTCCACATGGTCCGTGTTTGCCCAACTATCTATTTTGCATTGCTTATAGGAGGTACGAGATTGATCACTGTTCGCTATCTTCACCTTTCATAAATAAAGGGTCTTAGCATAAACTATGACAAGAGGGGGATAAACAACCAAGAGTTTTGAGCGAGTTTAACAACCTGCACATATTTAAAACATTAAAGAAAATTGAATATGGTTGAGAATCAAAATACTTGCACTATACACATATTCAAGTTATTTCCAAAGAATCTAGCTTCTAAACTGTTAGACAAGTTAAAAAAGTAAAAACCAAGTCATTCATTCAATATAATTCCTGAAAACGGACTTAGTTCAACAACCGGTAATTTTCTCAAAAATTAAAGAAAATCAAAATCCTTGCCACATGCACATATTCCCTACCGATACAGATACTCTGTAAAATAAGAAGTTCCTCACTTGAACATCGTGGAAGGAAAACTGACAAATCATTTACTCTCTATGTAATGATTCCTCAAACTGACTAAGTTCAACAACCTGTAATTTTCTCAATAATTAAGGAAATCAAAATCCTTGCCACATACACTCTGTAAAATAAGAAGGTTCTCACTTGAAGAATGTGGGAGTAGTTCAATGGACAAATCTTTTTTTCTATGTAATATTTTCTCAAAACGGACTACGTCCAACAACCTGTACTTCTCTCAAAAATTGAAGAAAATCAAAATCCTTACTACCTGCATATCGTCAATACCCATATAAGCACTCTGTAAAACAAGATGGTCCTCACTTGAAAGTTGTGGGAGGAGTTAACGGAAAAATTATGTACCCCCTAGAACAAAGATTTTCCAATGAAAGGGCAAAACTCCTGCAAAATTGCAACATGATCTAGAGTGATCCACAGAGAAGGTACATAGCAAGTTTCAGCTTGATAGGTGACAGAGAAATGAAATTAGAAACTGAAACCCCCAAGAGGACAGACGGTAGCACGGATGTACAGGCATTGTTGTACCATAGTACGTCCTGTCTAAATACGGGCGTATAAAAACTGCATAAAGAAAAGTAAGGAAAATCACTATACGACGAAAGAGATCTTTTATAGTCAGAAGTTGATATAAAAATAGACATTTTAAATGAAATAAAATCTGATCTAGTGAAACTAAGGATGAAAAGAACGCATTGTCCATTAATAAGATCACGTGCAAGATGAGTTGAAGAGGGAGACAGACCTACAAAATACGTTTCCAGCTTAGAATCGCGCAATATAAGGTGTTTATTTTTCTCAACTGATTCGATTATGAGATTATTTATGATTATGAGATTCATCACTGTTCGTCATCTTCGTCTTTCATTCGATACACAAGAGCTTGTTTTGTGTATGCTTTCTTGAAATCGAGGCAAGCTGCTGACAAACAAGTTAATGTTACAGGGGTTTCAACAGCCTCGTTTAAAGTCAGCATATTGCAAATTATATGTTCGTTATGACGCTCTAGATAGCTAATACAGCCTGTCATTGGATCACATCCCGTCGGACGTGTTTCATACCGATTGTTATGCCGCTCTTGGCACACTGATTCCGACTACAGATTACTCCGTTTATCTGATCAAAATGTAAGGCTCACGGCAGGTGTGCCGGTCGACAGAAAATGCTGACTACTCCTTAACACCTGATCCTACTTTTTATTTTGTATTCCTTAAAGGATGCATTAGATTAAACACTGTTCGTTATCTTCGCCTCTTCATTAATAATTCCAATGTTATTTATTACAATTGTTATGATTGGACAAAAATAAATCTAAAGGAGAATCTACACATCAATAAATCCACAAACGCTATGTATACATACGCGCCTGAAAACAAATAACATAGTGCGGGGAAACTATTCAAATTTTTTAAATTGATAATACAAGGAACGAATTGTAATTATAAGAATCAAACATTCTTTTTGAAGAATGTATCGATGTGTAAACTCTGGATATTTTACTCACAAACTTAACATAAAAGTGCGAAGCACTTTTATTCAGTTTGTGAGTAAAATGTCCAGAGTTTACACATCGATAAATTCTTCAAAAAGAATGTTTAATCCCATAATAAAACAAATAAAGAGGATCTGCACTGAATAAAACAAAGAAGCAGGTATAGTTTTTACAGTCATCTGGCTCAGAAAATGGATAATTTCAGTAGGAGTCCCAAAATCTGAGATTCAAATAAGGAATATATATATAGGTAAGCAAACCAAAACTACATTTAATTTGATCCCAAAATTGCTTAGTGTTATACGCCAACAGCGAGCAAAAATGCCAAAATCAATGCATAAACTCATAAATTCAGGGGGTTTACCTTTCAGAAAACATACATCGCATACGTCAAGCAAATTCATATTAAATACATTTTTCATCTTCTGTTAGCACACGATATATATTAATTTTATTTTGCTCGACAGATGAACACACCTTTTTCTAAACAATAATCTGGATGAAATTTAACAGCTACCAAGCTCTTTTTTTTTTACCAAAAGGCGGGGGAACGTCTCACTTATGACGAAATAATACTTTCAAATAAGCAACAACTTTGATTTAAGTTGATATAGTATACTTAGCTGATACTTAACTTACTGAAAACACAGATCATGCTTTATTCAAGACACATTTAATACAGAGAAATTCTTTGGGCTTTTATGTACAAAATCCTTCCTTGTTCTTTATTTATGACCAGTTGGAAATTCTCAAACAGGTTAATTAAACACTTTTCTGAGATATTATATGAAAATAGAGATAGAGAACTTATTGATATCTATCTCAATGAAATTATAAATATACTCGATAAGAAATGTAGATGAACATGCATCAAGCTCTCTCTCTCTCTCTCTCTCAGTACATGCAATATTCTAGAAAGTGGAGCTCTTAAAGTGTTGAAAATATGAAAAATAATCATCAGAAGTTCCCTGGTAGTGATGGGTTTACCACATAGTTTGTTTTTAAATGCTTTTGGAATTATCTAAATTGTTTCATATTACGAGCAATTAATCGTATTTTTACAGAAAAGAGCTACCTATTTCACCAAGACATGGCATTATTTCATGTTTACCACAAGGTGAAATACCAAGACAGGATTTAGAAAATTAGCGGCGTTCCATTACTTTACTAAATGTCTTTTATAAATCTATTTCCGATTGTCTTAGCCGTAGATTGACACAAATTTTGGATTCAATTATTTCAGTATCTCAGTAGTCTGCTTTTAATAGATAAGGTCAAATACTAGATTTATCTATGGTTTAATGGCATATATAGAAATATATTCCTCGATAGATTTTAAAAACGAACTCGACCCAATATATTGGTCATTGATCTACAAGGTTCTAGAGTACTTTAGAATTCGAAAAAATCATTTATTCGATATGCAAGAGCTTGTTCTGCATATGATCAGTTGTTGTTTTTTTTAAATCGAGGCAAGCTACTGACAAACAAGTTCATGATGCGGGGTTTCAACAGCATTGTTTAAAGTCAGCATTTCGCAAATTCTATGATCGTTATAACGATATGGTTTTCCAATAAACCTACCATTGGGTTAAATGCTGTCTGACTTGTTTCATACCGATTGTTAGGCCGTTCTAGGCCCATTTCAGTTTGACTAAAGATAACTCCGTTTACCTGATCATGATATAGGGATTACGGCGACAGAAGATACTTACTCCTCCCAAACACCTGGTCCCACCTGGTGTGTCCAGGGGTCCGTGTTTGCCCAACTCTCTATTTTGTATTGCTAATAGGAGTTATGAGATTGATCACTGTTCGTTATGTTCACCTTTCATTGATCACTGTTCGTTACCTTCACCTTTCATGCAGGTGATAATGGAATATTGCTACATAAATCTGGGAAGTTAACGATGGAGTAGCTGAAATCATCCCGTTGGTCAAGAAATTGGGTTTGCCGTTAATCTTTATTTTTGATACAATATCTTATTTAACAGTCAAGAAAATTGCATATGGTGTTTATCTCTCGCAACTGATTCGATACGGAAGAGCTTGTTCTGCGTATGATCAGTTTTTAAATCGAAGCGGGCTCCTGACAAACAAGTTGATGTTACGGAAGTTTCAACAGTCTCGTTAAAGTCAACGTTTCGCACATTCTATGGTCGTTATAATAATCTAGTTTGCCAATACATCCTATCTTTGAGTCAAATTCTGTCTGACGTGTTTCATACCGATTGTTAGGTCGTTCATAACATACTGATTGTGATTACAGATTACACGTATACCTGATGTAGATATTGGGCCCATGGCGGGTGTGACCGGTCGACAGGGAATGATTGCTCCTCCTAGACACCTGATCCAATCTTTGGTATATCCAGGGGTCTCATTTTGCCCAACCCTTTCTATTTTGTTTTCTTAAAGGAGTTACGAGATTGATCACTGTTCGTTATCTTCACTTTTCATCTAAATGGTGTCAAGAACAATGGCGATTTGTTTTTATCAAATGACTATAATCTGTGCAATTTTTAGGTATTTCAAATATATGTCTGTAGGTAGAACTACTGTCATAAAGGGCTGTTTTCGATATCTGCCTTTCTGATTTGAGACTATTCTGCTGAATGAAAAATGTACAACATATTTAAACAATAAGGATATAATCCTAAATATCCGTGTGGTCTTACTGATGTATGTTTACAAGATATTTTCAAAGTTTACTGTTTTCTTTTAAAGCTACAGTGGATTCTTCAGTGCAAAACAGTATATTTTGCATGTCTGTGTAAGATTAACTTTCCAGCTAAATTAAGTTTTGTTTTCTTTTTATTTAGCCATTACATATGAAAACTTACTATATCAAGAGCTTCATGCAATATACCTAACATCTCTATGCTACCTGTACTGATATTATATGCATGTTCGATATATTCACCCTTCATGTTCAACTCTTTTATTGTATGTGTGAGTGGGTGGTCAATGTGAAATCCCATTGATTACACACTGAATTATAAATCCTATTATAATATATGCATATATATACATTTCAATGGAAAAAATGCAAATTCAAAAAATGACAGATTTGGAAGACTAGTGCCTTTTATTTTGAATTCATTGGGATATATCGAATCGCCATATATGAATGAAAATAATTATTGTTAATATTGTCATTGATTGATTTAAATGTGGAATTGAAGGCCATAGCAAGAGATTTTTTCATGGCAGTGGTGACGTCTCCATATGAGTGGAATATTCTCGAGAGGGACGTTAAACAATATTCAATCAATCAATATAATGTAAAAACTTTTGAATGAAAAGCTGAAGACAACGAATAGCGATCAATCTCTTAACTCTTATAAGGAATACAAAATTAAGAGTAGGGTAAACATGGACCCCTGGGCACACCAAAGGTGGGATCAGGTGCCTAGGAGGGGTAAGCATCTCCTGTCGACCGGTCACATTCACCGTGATCCCTATATCTTGATCAGATACACCGAGTAATTCGTAGTCAAGATCAGTGTGTAACAAACAGCCTAACAATTGGTATGAAACTCGTCAACAATTGACCCAATGACAAGTTGTATTGGCAAACTAGATCGTTATAACGACCATATAATTATAGGTTATAGACTTTGTATGGGAAAATATGACGACCGAGTTTTTAGGCGCGTAGACGGACCGAGCTTGCGAGGTCGGTCCGCGACAAAAAACGAGGTCGTCATATTTTCCCATACAAAGTCTATAACCTTTTTATTATATACTTTCAATTTCATTTAGAAACTAACAATAATTTATTTTTTACAATTTCTTTATTTGTTTAACTGAGTAAAATATGAAAAACACGAAAAATTTCAAAATTAACGACGTAGTAATTTGCTTGTGTATTGATTGTGACGTATACATATGATTGAATTGACTGAATATTGTTTAACGTCCCTCTCGAGAATATTTCACTAATATGGAGACGTCAGCATTGCCGGTGAAGGGCTGCAAAATTTAGGCCTATGCTTGGCGTTTATGGCCATTGAGCAGGTAGGAATCTTTATCGTGCCACACCTGCTGTGACATGGGACCTCGGTTTTGCGGTCTCGTCCAAAGGACCGCCCCATTTAGTCGCCTCTTACGACAAGAAAGGGTTACTGGTGATCTATTCTAACCCGGATCCCAACGGGACACGTATCCATATGAGTGAAAGATTCACAAGTTAAACAATATTCAATCAAATCCCGGCCTTCCGCATACGGGGTGAACGATCTAACCTTTAGACCACAGCGGCGGAAGATTTGATCATGAACTGGTCATGTAACTCTTGTTATATTTTATCAACATGTGCAACTTTTCTGACTTAATGTGACAAGAGATGTAACATACTATTATATAGTCATGGAAAAACAGAATATGCACATCCTGGTAGGAACCATTTTTTTCTTTAGATGACAATGTCTATGCTCCAGTCTAGAAGTATTAGAGCATTACCTGCAATAGTCAAGGTATAAATCAATCTTAGCGTTATAGAGCTCTGCCAACAAATGGCAAGGTATGCTATCTAGCCTAGTGAAAGGTGAAGATAACGAACAGGAGTCAATCTCATAAATCCTGTAAGGAATAAAAACACGGAACCCTAATGGTATCAAATATTGCCTAGGGATGTAATAAATTATTGTCTTTGTCGTCATTTCTAGAAACTGAATTAGTATCGACACTAATATACATGTAGATATGTGCAATATAAAAGTTACGCACACTTAAAAAGTTCATCAAAATTTACATTGTTCAGTAAAGATGAATCAGTAAATTAAAATATCAACATCATAATAAGAGTCACTTGATTTTTCCTAAAGTTTACAGATAAAAATGTCGAGACTGGAGTGTAGAGCTTAGTATATTTGCCCGCCATCTTTGTTTACAGTTTGAGTGGAACATCATTGAATTACACCTGATTTTTTTTTTGTGGTGGACCCTATCATTTAACGAAGATATCAACGGTTATACATATTTGGCTGTACATAATGACTTATACATGTACATCTGACTGTTAAATAACTCTTAGGACTTGTAAATGAATTTTTGGCTTTGTGGACTGTTAGAGATAGTTTGGATTATAAATACTGATTTGACATTTTTTTAAGGGTTATAACAACCGGTAAACTGTAATTGTGAAGCCTGGTAAATAAATCACTGGTCAATAACAGAAGGGCTGTAAAGACTGATAAGCAAGTTACAGGCTATGCACGGGCTGTGAGGATATAGGCTATGCTGTGGGGACTGATAAACACGTTATAGGCTATGCACGGGTTGTGAGGACTGATAAGCAAGTTATAGGCTATGCACGGGTTGTGAGGATATAGGCTATGCTGTGGGGACTGATAAACACGTTATAGGCTATGCACGGGTTGTGAAAACTGATAAGCAAATTATAAGCTATGTACGGGCTGTGAGGACTGATAAAAATGTTATAGGCTATGTACGTTCTGTAAGGATTGATAGACACGTTATAGGCTATGCACGGGCTGTGGGGACTGATAAAGGTCATAGGCTATGTACGTGCTGTAAGGACTGATAAACACATTATAGGCTATGCACGGGCTGTGAGGACTGATAAACACGTTAAAGGCTATGCACGGGCTGTAAATGATTACGAAGCGGCGAGGTAAATGTAAAACTGGTATATGCAACTTAAGCAGTTACTATACAGTTAAGGCTACAAAGGAAATTGGTATGGAAATGAGGTCATAATGACTGTTGCGTCATGAGAGTTGCTCCGCCTTCATCAATCCATATGATGATATGCATACAAAATCTCTTTGGGGGATCATATGAAATATCTTGAAACAGTCTTTTTTAAACGACTTAAACTTTTTATATTAACAATATGTAATAAGATGACGATTTAAATGTTTTGTGACATTACTTGCTTGTAAATTTACATGTACGTAGCTTAGTGGATAAGGTATCGGGTTATTGACCCGCAGATCCAGAGTTCAAATCTGCATGTGTCTTTTATTCATATCTCTTGAAATAAATTTTTGAAAATCCTTCTTTTCTCTCTTTCCAAAAGTGCATAGTTTTTGCCTTTTTCACATACATGTACATATATGTACTTTTTACATAACATCAGATCTATCATGATTTTAAAAATAATGTGCTGAATTGATTATCTTTTTCAAGGTGTAAAATAATCAAGTTTCCATAATTTGAGTACAAGTATTATAGCATCATGGCTAGACATAACCCGATGACGTTTATCGATTGGTAGGAATCCGCTTCTAACAGCGCTTACTACGCACATAGCAAAGACGACGTGAAGACGCCAGCTATACAGCTGTGAAATTGGAAAGAAATCAAAGTAATTCTTGGAATTACGAATAATGATGTATGAATAAATTGTCCACAATTAAGTAGACAACATTTAATGTGTTTTATATATTTACACACCACTTCCGAGGTAATGTAAATAGATTTTATGTGAATATACAATGTCGTATATTGTTTGTTTACATATAATGTACATATAGTTTTACGCGCATACTCATGTACATATACAGCGGAAACGTTGGTCCTTTCACTAGTCTATCACGCAAACCACATGTGTGAAAGTTGGTGCTAAGTGGCACCGGTTGTTTTAATTAACCATGTTAATGTTATACAGTCTGTATCTTACTTGACTAATTAATATAAGCATGAATGATTTCATGTAGGCCTAGTAAAACCATACAAATTCGCATGTAGAATGTAAAATTTATATAATGCAATATACACATTTAATTTGACAGGGGGACGGGGAGACTAGACATACAACGTCATCCACTCGATGGATAAGCATCCAGTGACATTGAAATATCTTTAATTTGATATTTCCGAATTTTATAGAAACACATACACAAATGTAAAAAAGAAGAAAAAACACAAACCTCACATGATATGAAACGTAATTCCTTAAGCAGACGGTGTGTATTTTTTCATATCAGAAAAGTAGTAAATTTACGATGCAATGGATCATTACAAATGTTTCTAACATAAATTATCTACTTTTTAAAAATTTCAAACGATGTAGGAAAACAAAAAATCGGACAAACAATGTATGTTTCCCGAGAAATATGTTTTTCTCGGTCGGTCGGTCGGTCGGTCGTTCAACCTCCTTCATGATTTTAGGTCATTTACTTAAATACATGAAAACCACCTGTTAAGCAGACATTCTACAGAAAAGCTCATCAGTATGTCCAGAAATGAACAACCGTCTGTAAACAGTACGAAACAACCTCGTATTTTATGTCTTCAATAGAGTCGCCATCAATCTGAATTTTCTTGTTGATTGGTTGTTGTTGAACAAAACTTTTTATATTGTTGATATGAGGTAGATTTATTTTAGTTGAACAAACATTGCTATTGATATTGTCAATGTGATGTTAAACTTATACGGTACCAATTTTGATGCACCAGATGCGCATTTCGACAAATAATGTCTCTTCAGTGATGCTCAACCAAAATGTTTGAAATCCAAAATAACTATGAAGTTTTAGAGTTAATATGGCGATAGACATATTTTGTGTAACATAAAAATGTTGTAGTGTTGATATGATGATTATCAACTGTTACAATCGATTTCGTTGCTTTAGAACTTAATAACATTTAGGAAGATTTCCTTCTTGGACAGATCTGAGAAACTGGTAACCATAGACCCGGCCTCCTTTTGAGTGATGTTCTTGTTTACAATTACAGCCTGTCGTCGGATTGAATGTTGTATGCCGAGTTTCATATTTATATGCCGTTCTTTGACTACGGATTACTGCATGTATATGATCAAGACAGAAGGCTCACAACGGGTGTGACCGGTTAACAGGGGATGCTTATGCCGCTTCAGCACCTGCTCCCACTTCTGGGAGTTCCAGGGGTCTATGTTTGCCCTTTTCTCGAATTTGTTTTATAGTATTTATGAGTTTGTTATCTTTATCCTTGTCATTGCATCATCTGATGAATCGAAAATGTCTTGAAATTATTACGCCATTTGACGACTCATTTGCGTCTTATACCATAATACTTATAGAAAATACTGGTATACTGGTTTTACCCTATACATTGTAAGTCAAAAATGCCTCAAGTATACTATCCGGTTAAGAAAATTTACCAAACACTATTTCCGACCACCTCTAGCTTTTATATTAGACACTCCTATCAAACGCGTTGTGGTGTCATTTTTACACAAAAACCACGATGTGGACACGATTTCAAAACCATAATATTCCTGAATTCCCTCACCAAAACCTAGGTGGGCATGTTTTTTTTTACTCCAAAGGGCTACAATACCCTACAAGAAACTTGACAATAAAACTATTACTTTCTCCTGACATCAATGTTTTCTACATGTTTTTATGTTTTATTTAGCCATTATACTAAATCGATAAAATATCTCACTTTGTATTATATTTTCTTTAAGCTTAATTATGCTATCAATAAAATCATGACTCGATCAGATGGATACTGATGTGTTTGTCTTGAAAAAGTTTTGTTTTAATTTACATGTTAAACCTTGTCAAAATGAATAATGCACAAACGTTTATGAGGTCAAATTTTACCTAAATTACTTTAACATATGATATGTACATTATCAAATATTACCTGCATTTGTGGGTTTCATGTATGTAACAAGAATAACAAACTGAAAATTAAATACTTTTAAGGTCTCTCGTTAACAAATCTTCATAATGTAAATATTTTAGTAGAACAGCAGAGTAATTCATAACAACTAACATCTATGGATAACGTTACAAATAATACCAAGTGTAATGACGTAATTTGTTATGTAATAATGGCATAGACGATAACCGGAAGTGGTAAAAATATTTGGTTTCATGCATGCAATCAGTCGGATCACGCGCTCGTCCTTTTCCTTAACCGGTAAGAAGACTCGGACGTGGATCGGCGCAAGAATTGCATCAAATCGATGCATTTCTTCTCCGGAAGCGCGCCTGTAGATGAGGTTAAAAGGCAAGAACCGAATCCCTGATAATGTGTTATTTATATTTTCGTCACTGATGCAGTTTTGGTATCATTAACGTCTTATTCATTCTAATGCATAAACATATATTAGTGGAAAATTTGAAAGCTCGTGTGTTTCATATTATTGTAACGTATGACTGTCACATCATAGTTACATTTGTGTAGACATGGCAACAGACTCTGATGGCATCGATCCACATACGAGGTACATTTGCGGTTACGGAAATAGCCGAGTAGTTGCGATTGATATGCAATATCATATACAATCGTAACTACTCGGCTATTTCCGTAACTGCAAATGAACCTCGTATGTGGATCTACGCCACCAGGGTCTGTTACCATGTGTACACAAATGTAATTATGACGTCACAGTCGTACGTTACAATATGAAACACGAGCTTTCAAATGCATCTAAGATATCATACATATCTAAGGTATTCTATCACTATCATTTTCCACTCATATGTTTATGTATTAGAGTGAATGAAACGTTAATGATACCAAACCTGGATCTGTGGTGAAAATATAAATAACACATTATACAGGGATTCGGTTCTGGCCATTTAACTTCACCCACAGGCGCGCTTCCGGCGAATACATGCATCGATTTGATGCAATTCTTGCGCCGATCCACGTCCGAGTCTTCTTACCGTTTACGGAAAAGGACGAGCGCGTGATCCGATTGTATTATATAATATGTGATATTATTATGTCAACAATCGTGAACATATGCGTTCAAAATTTTAGGCAAAAATGGACAAATGATGCAGTATCATGTACTTTCATGTCTCTCCATGTTTGTTTGGGTTCTTTCATCAAACAAATAAGTAAAATAAGGCACCTGCTTATATAGAGGAGTATGCATGTTAAAAAAAAATGGGACTCGTTTTAGGAAACACATTAATTTCTGTATAATTTCTGTCTTATATTAATTATAGGTGTGCGAAAATTGTAAACCACATATTTCCCAGCGGCGTTTTTCATGGTCCAGCATAATTATGTTTCATTTACATGTTTTAGAATGAATTAACAATTAGCAAATGGATTACATTTTATTTATAGTATGAAAAGGACAGACCATGTGTTACGCTACATTATAGACTTTAAATTAATTCCATGTATATTTGAAGTAAAAGCAAATATCATTTCAAAAAGGGTTCATGATTTTATGATGTGACGTGTCTGGTAACTATAAAATTCCACGTAGGCAAGGCGCATCTACACATATATATCCTGTGTGAGTACTAATTAATATGGAACTCGTGGGTTATAAGAACTTGGGTATAGGTAATTCGTACTTTGACGTCACAAAATATGTTCAAATCTATCAAATTACGAAAAATATCGATAATTACATATCAAACTTTAGTCTGCGAAACGTGGAACAAAGAAATAAAGTAAAACGGCACATTCATGCATTCTACAAATAATCCAAGTCCTAAAAGCATCGAAGCTCGCCTGAAGCACCTTTCTGTCAAAACAGAAGTTCCTGTACGGTGGATAATGGATTGATCAGTGTAGGGATTATTCTGCTACCAAATCTTTGCTGTTATATTAATGATAGGGCTGTGATTTCTCCCAATAGTTTTATACTTCTGTCTAATCAAAACACTTTTGAACTTTTTAGATCATTTCAAATTTGTTTATGGTTGAACAGATATTTATGATTGGATAAAGTGAAAACGAACAGAAGAGAAATCGATCACATGAATCCTAAAAACAATACAAATCCGAGAACAGAGCAAACACGCACGCCTAGAAATACTGGAAGTGTGATCAGGTGCATAGGAGGAGTAAACATCTCCTCTAAACCGGTCACACCCAGCTCAAAGGCTACTTCCGCTGTGAGCTCCGTCTTCAGCAGTAAAACGAAATAATTGAATTCAGTATAAGTAGTTTATTTGGAGGCAACTCGGGTGTTTTGAATACGCCCGTCTTTCTCTAACAAGATGATATGTGAAGCGGTGAATATTCTTCCGAGAATCAACTCATTCGATGAACCTTATAAATTACCACTTTAGCTTATGCATACCTAACCGCCATCTTATGTTTTGCAAGTACATCTGTAAATGGGATGATTGTTTATTAAATGCTGGTTACCTGGAGATAACACCTGGTTCGGCACTGGTCGACGACATTGCTCAATTCCGTGTAGTTAAATGTAATGGAAAACGCTTCAACACACCACATCAATATTAACACTGAGAATACCGGAAGTGACATCATGGAAGTTGTCAGATCTGTCCAAATCTGAAATAATTAAAAACGGAAAATGTTTCAAGACATTCTTCAGACACGTACATGTGCTCAACAAATAAAATCGTGATAGCTATTTGTATCGAGAGATTGTAAAGTATGTTTGTATGATATCCTAAATAATAATCCAGCATGAAAGTAATTTCAATTCTATACATTTCAAAACAGACTAATTAATGAAGTACCGTTATTCATTCCTCTAGTATTAATTTTTGTTCTAACAAGTTGACGAGTGTCATTTAAGTTGTGACATACTAACATCGTGAAAGTACAACGTTACTTTCATATTATCATCATGTACATGTACCTTGTGACCGTTAATGCGTTTTTGTTAATTATTTTACGTATTTTGTGAAATTCGTTAGAGGTATAGCATTTGTACAAATAGAGATCATGACATTTGTGAAATGTGTAAAATGACGTGTGCTATCAGTGCTTCTGACGTCAGACAAAATAATGCATTCTGAAAACACACATGAAAATGACTCGTCAATATGTGTTTTAAATAAAATTACAACTGTTTAGTAATGAGTAAACATGAAATTGGGTAAAATTAGAATTGAGATATGATTATCATGGTTCCAGTGTATAGATTCCACGCACAAGTCCTCTGAAGTTGAAATAAAAAATATGCTAGAGTTCCTCATTGACAATATCTTCGTGGTCTTTGGTGATCAGGTCCTCCAACAGTCTGTTGGAATTCCCATGGGCACGAATTGTGCTCCTTTGATAGCTGACCTGTTTTTATATTCTTACGAAGCAGAATTTATTCAAAATCTTGTACGTGAGAAGGAAAAATATCTTGTTGTGGCCTTCAATTCGATATCTAGATATATCGACGACGTTTTGTCTATTAACAATAATAACTTTCATTTCATATGTCGATTCGATATATCCCTGTGAGCTCGAAATAAAAGACACCACAGAGTCGTCCACCTCTGCTTCATACTTAGATATTTTATTGAAAGTAGACATTAACGGCAAACTGACAACTCAACTGTGTGACAAACGAGATGATTTCAGCTTCTCCTGTATATGGAGTTTATATCTCTCAACTGATTCGATACGCAAGAGCTTGTTCTGCTTGTGGTCTGTTTTTAAATCGAGGCAAGCTACTGACAAACAAGTTGATGGTACAGGGGTTTCAACAGTCTCCATTAAAGTCAGCACTTCACAAATTCTATGGTCGTTATAACGATCTAGTTTGCTAATACAACCTATCATTGGGTCAAATGCTGTCTGACGTGTTTCATACCAATTGTTAGACAGTTCTTGGCACACTGATTTTGACTACGGATAACTCAGTTTACCTGGTCAGGGTATAGGGCTCAAAGCGGGTGGGACCGGTCGACAGAGGATGCTTACTCCTCCTAGGCACTTGATCCCACCTCTGGTGTGTTCAGGGATTCGTGTTTGCCCAACTATCTATTTTGTATTGCTTGTAGGAGTTATGAGATTGATCACTGTTCGTTATCTTCACCTTTCATGCAGCTATATCGATTCCTCTTACACTGATTGATATTTTATCTATCACTTTTATGTGCTACCGTGTATGAAGTGATCAAAAGTGATGTATTGCAGCTGTATTCCTTGATATAAAAAGATTGTTTTTTTTTTTTTTTATATTTTACATCAGCTTATAATTTCCGATTCAAACGACTTATAATTATGAATTCTTGATTTTTTAAATTAAGAAATGTCAATTCTGAATCGCAAATTATTAATTTGTAATTTACTATTTGTTTACTTAGGGTGTGAAATTGAAAACCAAATCGTTTTTAGCTCTTCTGAGCCAAAGGCTCAAAGAGCTAATGCTATGGCCATTTGTGCGGTGTGCGGTGTGCGTAAACTTTTTAGAAAAAGGGCTATAACTCAAGAACCCCTTGGCCAATTTTTTTCAAATTTGTTACAGGGTATCATTGGCCCAAGGGCTTTCATACATACTAAATAGAGGGATGTGACCCTTTAACAAGAGGAGATAATCAGGAAAATACAAACAAAAGTAGTGGTTGCTAAAAAATCTTCTTCTCAAGAACCACAAGGCAGATTATCACCAAACTTACACATAAGGATGAGGATATGTTGTAGATTAAAAATGTTCAAGGCATTACCCTGGGGCAAAGGGCGTGGTCTCAAGGTCACTTCAAAGTTGACCTAAATTTAAAAAATTTTTAAATTCCTTAAATCTTAGATATTTTAGTCATTATAAGGACTAGGATCATCAAATTTTGACAGTTGATGCATCTTAGGACCTTGTGTCAAGTTGTCTCAAAAGTAGGTCACGGTGACCTACTTTTTGAATTTTGCAGGTATTTATTTTAAAATTAATTTTGATGCATATCTTGGACACTTTGAAGCCTATGATCATCAAAACTTGTCAGTTGGTGGATCATGGGACCTTGAAATGCGTCAACTGAAAAATAGTCACCGTGACCTACTTTCTGAATTTTATGGCTTATCATTTATAGATATATTTTAAGTTGTTATTTCAAATACCGAGAGGTTTAGAATCATCAAATCTTGTAAGTTGATGCATCTTAAGGCCTTGAAACATATTTATAAAAAAGTAGGTCACAGTGACCTACTTTTTGAATTTTGCAAATATTCAAATTTCACATTTTCAATTTTAGATGCATATTTTGGGCACTGTAAAACCTAGGATCATCAAACTTTGTCAGTTGATGCGTCTTCAGTCTTCGGTTTGTGTCGATCAAAAAGTAGGTCACCGTGACCTACTTTTGGTATTTGACAGCTAAATTACTATATTTCAGACACTATTTGACCTACAATCATCAAACTTTGTCAGTTGATGCATCTTGAGTCTTCGGAGTGTATCGACCAAAAAGTAGGTCACTGTGACCTACTTTTGGCATTTGACAGTTATATTTATATATTTCAGTCATTAATTGACCTACAATCATCAAACTTTGACAGTTGATGCATCTTGAGTCTACGGAGTGTGTCGACCAAAAAGTAGGTCACCTTCACCTACTTATGGAATTTGACGGCTATATTTATATATTTCAGATACTATTTGACCTACAGTCATCAAACTTTGTCAGTTGATGGGCCTTGCATGTTCGAAGGGTTTCGACCAAAAAGTAGGTCAACTTGACCTGCTTTTGGAATTGGACACCTATATTTATATATTTCATATACTATTTGACCTACAGTCATCAAACTTTGTCAGTTGATGCGTCTTGCATGTTCAAAGGGTGTTGACCAAAAAGTAGGTCACCTTGACCTACTTTTGGAATTGGACGGCTATATTTATATAATTCAGATACTATTTGACCTACAGTCATCAAACTTTGTCAGTTGTCAGTTGTTGGGTCTTGCATGTTTGAAGGGTGTTGACGAAAAAGTAGGTCACCTTGACCTACTTTTGGAATTTGACGGCTATATTTATATATTTCAGATACTATTTGACCTACAGTCATCAAACTTTGTCAGTTGATGGGTCTTGCATGTTCGGAGTTCGCTGACCAAAAAGTAGGTCACCATGACCTACGATTGGAATTTGACAGCTATATTTCAATATTCAGATACTAATTGGCTTAAAATCATCAAACTTTGTCAGTTGATATTTCTTGGGTTCTCAAAATGTGTAAACCAAAAAGTAGGTCACATTGACCTACTTTTTTTGAATTCTTAGGATTTAACTAAAGATTTAGAATACTAAGAGGCTAAGAATAGAAATGGTGGGCTTGTACAATTTATCAGAAGAGCGATTCTAGGCCCTTGGGCCTCTTGTTTAAAACCTAATTTATATATTTGATGATAATAAATATTATGATATTGATAATAATAATGCTGTATTCAGAGAAGGTATCCCGATTAGTACAAGGTTCCATTCTTCCACGGTGCTTTCTAAAACAAAACCAATGATCAATAGTGATACAATGCATGTACATTCAAATATATATGATTACGTAATAAAGGTAACTGAAAACCAAGCCGATTACGTACAAACATAGGGAAAATATTGATACTGCTATCTGAAAACTGAAATGTCAGATCAAGGACAAGTTTATCGATAAGATTGTTTGCATGCGTACATTACAATATCTGTCCCCAAACAGCATCCACTGAGATAAAACAAACGACACAATTTACCCCCACTTCCACTGCACAGATTCTTACCCTCTAAGTTCTAAAATGTAAGTGTTAACGCATCAAACAAACAGAAGTATAACATATTAATTAAACAGGAATATGGTATCTAAACGTTTAAGCGTATATACATCTAGCCCAGCCGTCAACATACGGTGAAATTTATATGACGTGCATTGAATTTTTAGTCTCTAACTTTTTTTAAACGTACAATGCACGAAAATTTCGTTTTATTCTAGGTAATGAATTTTTATTTGTGATTTGTTTTATTTGATTTCTTTGCCGGGGCCAAGGTATGTTTCCACGGTTCAAATTTATTGCCTATCATTAAATCTGACTAAGAATGTTGTGTTCTTTAATTTGTATGTATGAGTATAAAGTAATAAAATCTGAACTAAGAAATGCTATCTGAATTGTTCGTGCGTGCTTCTCCGTAAAGGTTCTTCAGAAGGTATCCCATCATTTCATTTGTCGATACGTATATTTATTTTGACTGATTAAAAATTTGATATGATTTTAAGGAGGAGTAACACACCAGAGAAATCTAATATGGATGGAAAGTGGAGGATATAACAGAACAATAACATTTCGAAATTGAAAAGTTTAAAATTTACCTATTTAATGAAAAAAATGCAGTTTTAGTAAAAAGTAATCTGGGGGAAAAAATAAAACCCCTGCTAGGCTCGAACCCACGTTCTATAGATCAGCAGACGACATGTTATTTCAACCCTCTTTAGTTGATTAACATTATACCGAAGACAAATCACAGACTTTCTCATCGCTTCTTTGCTAAAGAGGGAAAGCATGGCTTAAAAATCACATGATGGCAGATGTTCGGGAAACCTGCATAATATTGTAATAATTTCAAGTTATATCGCGGTACTAAGGCTGGCACTTGGTTAGTGAAATTGTGGCTACTATTTTAAACTCTACAATGAACCCCCTATTGTCCTGTAATTTATATCTAAGTTTATTGAGAAAGCCTTACCGTATTGTTGTCTAGACTTTTTTGAACTCTTTGATTGGTTTGTATTACTGTATATCTACTTTTTGAATTGTTTTCCCTCCTCCTTTTCCTTTTTCATTGTATCGATAACATCTGCACATGTATGTACTAATAAACAATATAGTGTGATTGGTATACACCCTTTCTTACCGCAAAAAGAACTTTTAAAACTAAATATCAGTAATTTCCCCTTCTTCGACCAACTGATGGTGAAAGTAGTGTTAGATATTATTAAAAACTCAGCTTTTATTCACCATGTACAAAATTTATTTCGATATTAATAATTTTTCCGAGTCTTAACATTCAAATGATAATTTTAGTCAACAGTGCACGCTCGCATATGACTCGTAAACTACGCAAAATATTTAATTCAAAACGCATTTAAAATCAATTTTGGCATGCAAAGAATTAACATTGCTAAAAGAAATAAAAAATTTAGTAACATACGATGCGTCCTTTAATATGATTACACATGTACACTGTTATTGAACAAATAATGCAACCTTACATAGGTTAAGCATCACTGAAGAGACATTATTTGTCGAAATGCGCACCTGGTGCATCAAAATTGGTACCGTATAAGTTTTACATATATTAATAATTGTAAGTCTATCACCGACACACTCGTAGTTCACACAACAGATTACAGTTACAGAACATTAGTTAGTAAGGAAACCTACATCATCTAATGAAATTAATTCGCTTAGCAACATCTGCATTACGGGGTTCTGAGACGGCTAGAAACAACTAAAATTACCACTATTCGCCTTTCTGTACTGAGTTTCTATGACGTTTACAAATTACGAACCAGTCGTGGTAGTCGAGTGGTAAGGGTGTTCGCGTGGCCACCGAAAGTTCCGAGTTCGATTTTCGATCCCGTGCCAAACCTAGGACGTTAGTTAGATCCCAACGTCACGTCAAAACTTGATAGTGGTTGTTGCTTTATCAAGAGTCAGGTATTACAAATGAAAGTTACGGGTCTTTCAGAAAAGAACTTAAAATCGAGGCGTTGACACAATAAAGAATCCTCACCGCTACGAATCTGGGCACCAAGCATAGGCTTAAAACCCAATGGCTGCTGACGTCGTCGCACAGGAAGAAAAAAATCGGGAAACATAACAAAGAAAAAACAAAACAATCATGATTACCTTTCTGAAACATATAAACAAACATTGAATACATCGTCTTACCTTTGATGAAATGAATAAAATGAACTGAATAAATCCAAATTTTTACGATATGTCCTGTTAGAATCTGTTCACATTCTCACTAAGAACCCGAGTCCTTCTAGACGGAGAGAGCCATACAAACAAATATTTTTGTCAATTTTTTATTCTAATTTTGTTTTTAAGGTCATTTCCTTGTGCTGGTATTAAAATTGTAAAAAATATTTTAGAGGCTACACAAGTGACAAAGATTTATTTAAGTCTATTCTAAATAAAACAAAACTAGTTATGTCAGTTTTTTCCTTGCCACATTAATCTTGACAGCAACGTTTCAACAGCGAGACCCCTCTTAGTACAAACTAAGCCTAATTAGTTTCAACCTAAAGTCTGAAGTCGTTAATTTATGACGCAACGGAGGTCATTTAAGATTCCGGAGTGTTTTAGTCTGATTGCGTTTCGTTACCTGGTTAACATTAGCAAACTATTACTCGCTCTAATAATAAAATCACAGTGCAAAACATCATTAGGTGCATTCGAATTTCACATGTTATAAACGGCCAATCATTTTCATATAACAGATGAAGTTTGTAAAAATCTATCTTCTATAATATCCAAGTCATTGATCAATGTCTGTCTTTATTTTAGAACATTTCTTGATGGGGGGGGGGGGGGGGGGGGGGGGTGTTATGAAAAAGGGAGAAGATATTGAACAGTAACCAATCTCTTAAATACTATGAAGACTACAAAATCGAGAACAGGGCCTAGAATAAGCAAAGGTAGGAGCAGATGCCCAGGAGTTCACTTCATAGAATGAAATATTGATAATATTATGAACAAATATCACCACCTAACACAAAGCCAATTTGAATCCCTATGATTATACACTATAAGGAATTTTGATCAAATGTAGGTCAAGTATCATCATTGTACATCGTCCTATTAATGTACACAAAATGTTGTAAAAGGTTCTGTGTTTTATTGTTGGAAATAAATTAACTTCAAACAAATCTATCTATAGAATGATATTGTTTTGACGGACCAATAACCATGCCATATTAATATCCTTTCGCCCCTGAAGCCTTTGTGTATTTTATTTTGCATGCGCATAAAATCATTCATTCATAAAAACCATTCATATTCATAGAGAAACAATTAGAAATACATGTCTCGACTACACAGAAATCTGTTTTGATTAGGAATGTATTATATTAGTGCAAAATACCATGGTGCAATGTTGCAATTAGATATAAAAATACTACGGTAGTAATTAGCTGTAAATGCACTATTGTAGCAATTAACGGTACACAACACTATGTAGGAATTAAACGTGCATAATATAAACGCTACATAGCAAAACAACAATACTATTAATATTGCAGCAACTGCATGTAACTGTATACAGCACTTTTTCAGCATTAACTGATCACAACACTACATATATATAGCATTTTTCAAAACTGTACAAAACAGTGTTGTACACTGTAGCAGTTAGCTAAACACTATAATAGTAGCAATCAGCTGTGCAAGCCACCATGACAGACAAAATCTGTACAAAGCACTACGTTATCCGTAAAATATCCATTGTAGCAATTAACTGCTTGCGTGATAACGTACTATAAAATACTTTTTATCATAAAAGAACATTAGAAAGACTTCAGATTTTTTCTTGATTTACATGTGAATATAGATTGACATTGTTATAGTTAATTTATTGTTAATGGAATTGACAATGATGACTTTAGGATGAATTCCTCAATGTTGAAGTCATATTGCATGACAAAGTTAAAGGACATTAGGTTGTCTCTGACGAATATATCAATCTAAGTGAATTCCACCAAGCAGTTCACACATTTCCTTAAACTTCATACATTTACATTCTTTTTTAAGTAAATGTTTCTGAAAGCAAGTGCGACGTCAAGTATAAAAGAGTTATACTGAACATATTTCGGGATTGGTCGACCTTAAGCACTGGTATTAAAACCCCGATATTTAGGCCAAATACTCCGAAAATTGCTGAAGCAGCTGTCTGTTTAACAAAGAGGATTGTTCCATCTAAAAGCATCTAAAACTGGCCGCTGGTGACACGCTGTGTGCTTCTTAAGGTGTCAGCAGGGTTCGCCTATTGCAATAAAATCTACGTTATTTGGAAAGAATGGAAGTGACGTTGTTTAAATTGTGCGTTGGTGGTAGACGACACTTTTGGCTATAATTAAATTCATTCTAAGGGATATGACAAACTTTTCTTTACCATAAGGTAGTCATTACGGTAGCGATCTCGTGGAATCAATCTCCCATAATTATTGTAACATATATTTGTGCTTTTACACTTCATCCGCTCTGAAGAAGTAAAAAGCGACAATGTGACAATTAAAGCACCATAATTTGGGAGATGAATTGATGAAGTATCCTGTAATAGGTGCCTGAATTGTGGTGGAATCAAAATTCGACATACATTACAACTAAACGTATGCTCTTTATCGCTACAATTTAAAACAGTTGGACAAATAATTTGTCCCTGTCGGAACGTTACGATTTTCCTGCATGCGTGTTTATTTTACTACACATCATTATTGGGAGAATAGTAGCATCGAAAGTAAATTCGTGAGGTTTTCCGAAGGGTTTTACACACATTGACGATCTCATAAAAATTCACAACAAGAGTTGGGGGTTGAGCCCTCCCACCCACCCATTCCCCACACTCACATTTTGACAATCTTCATTTCGCTACTTCTTTTTTATAGGACTGTAGCATTTGTGAAGCGAAAGAAGACACTCCCTTCTTTCTTTTCAATTTTTTTTTCAATCTTCTATTATTTTTTTTTTTTTTTAGCTTATCAAACCTTTTAGACAATTGTGAAGTCAACCTCTTCACCGACTGCCTCTCCCTTTGCAAAACACTTCTACGAATATGACACAAACACGATTTACTCATGGAGTTACGATGGGCTAATATATATCGTATTACCGTACTAAAGGGTATTGACAAGGGGAGTAATGCACGGTAACTCACATCTAAAGAGATCATCCAACTGCATACTATCCTTATAAGAAAATGCATGTTTCACTCAGGTACAAAATAGCTCATGTTGAATATATGTTCGGCGTTCAAGATTAAGTCATTCGAAATGCAAAAGTGTTAAAGAAAATGAAAATATCGACTTAGATCTTGTAAAGCAGAACTTCATTTCTGAAAGTGTTACCTACTTTATTATCGACCACCAGGGGGTACCTGTAAAGTGCGAAACGAAATCGAATCGAAACGAAACGAAATCTACCTAAACGAAACGAAATTTACCGAAACGAAACGAAACCCACCGAAACGAAACGAAATCTACCGAAACGAAACGAAACCTACCGGAACGAAACGAAACAGATTGTGTGATCGAACTCTTTTAATTATAATAACTGAAAATGGTATCTTAGGCCCCTGTTAAAGTTTACACATATAAATAAAATTCGCCTCCCCTTTGATGTAGGCTTTCGGCTTGACTGATACAAAGTTTTAAGAGTTGGAAAGGGGGGGGGGGGGGGGGGGGGGTAAGCACAAAGTACATAAATATCATGTGCAATTAGCTTCGGATCCATAAATTTCAGAACGGAAGGTTACAGTCTCACAGGTCAGAGGTCTGGGGAAACACACTGAACGAGGGATGGGGTCGTCGGCGTTGAATCCGATTTTGGGCATAAATACATGTTTCAGTATTTTTTGCTCTAAAGACAAATATATGTATACATGTGGATATTGTGTATTTGTATGTAGTATATCAAACGGTGGATTCTGAATATGTCCTCCCGTTCTCTTTGTGATTTCTGCTTAAAATCCCCTTGTTCATAAGCCTTTTCAGTTTACAAAATGCCGACCTCCTCCTAATATTATTGCATTTAAAAAAATCCGTTTTCCGTCCCGTTTTCAATTCCCCGTCTTAGCAACATCCCAAATGTATAGAGTTTTTCCATTATTGAAAGTACTCGCACCTCAGCAGTTAGAGATAAAATAAGAGGTTAAGAGCTCTTCCTGCTTTCAATTTTCTCAGACACCAGCTTTTTCAAACAATGTATCTATGCCCAAAGGCGGATCCAACGTCGGCGACCCCACCCCTCGTATAGTGTGTTTCCCCAGATCTCTGAGACTGTAACCCTCGGTTCTGAAATGTATGAATCCGAAACTAATTGTACATGGCATTTAATCAACTACGGATATGTACTTTGTGCTTACTTCCCCCTTTCCAACTTTTAAAACTTTGTAACAGTCAAGCCGAAAGCCTACATCAAAGGGGAGGCGAATTTTATTTATATGTGGTAGCTTTCACAGGGGCCTAAGATACCAATTTTATTTATTATAATTAAAAGAGTTCGGTTATACAATCTGTTTCGTTTCGTTTCGGTAGGTTTCGTTTCGTTACGGTGGGTTTCGTTTCGTTTCGGTAGGTTTCGTTTCGTTTCGGTGGGTTTCGTTTCGGTAGATTTCGTTTCGTTTCGGTAGATTTCGTTTCGTTTCGTTTCGATTTCGTTTCGCACTTTACAGGTACCCACCACCAGGAGGCTGGCAAGTAGATGTTAATAAGTTTTTAGAAAGACGACCGTGTTATACTCCTAGACTAAATTATCAAACAATAAACGTATTATAAATTTATTTTCGCACTAAAAGAGACAATTCAACTTGTTGGTTTTATTTCAAGTATTTAAATTCGAGTTCGTAGTAGTTATTTGCTCTATGCTGTATTCTTTTCATTTCTATATTCATACGTGAATTTTTTTATTTTTTTATTTTTTTTTTTAGAAAACAATGTTCTTTAAATATTGAAATAGGTTTTTTATATAGTTAAATACACTCTTCATATATGTATGATTTGTTTTGTTGTTGGTTTTTTCTTTAGAAATGAAAGCTACTGAACACAATGAGATTTATTCAATACAATGGGTATCATCTAAAATTTAAACAATATCCTTAACATGTCATAATGAGCCGTATACCGAAGGACTAATGCAGAAAAAATAAGCTTCAAATATGAAACCATCAAGGGGTTTAAATGGTTTCCTTTATTATTTTTTCAAGTTGATAGTTAACAGGGTATGCTTACTTCCAGGTATTTACTCTCATCTCAGATATTTCCAGGGATCCGTGTTTGCTCTACTCTCTACTTCGTATTTTTAATAGTATTCATGAAAAATTTATCACATTTTATTCATTTTGGGGCTTGTTGATGTCTACAAGATTTAATATATTTTTCCTTTGGTACTAGCATTGCAAACTTGAGCTATTTTGAAATGATTTGTCTATTTGTTTCCTCGTGTCCCGTTCGAAAATCTACTTTATTATATATTCTGGTTCGACAAAGAACGGAAACGAATCTAATTGATAATATATCAACATCCTAAAATATGTCGTCAAGAAGATGACCTTGAATTACAAAGCAGGGCATTCCTTTCACAGAAAGTAGGTCTCTACGTCTAAATACTACTCTCTGCTGAACGCAAAATAGATTTTACAACCACTAAAGTAACGACAGAACATATACACAACTGCAATTGATTAGACACGTCTGCAGCGTACCTCATTAGGAAGCGCATATCATATTTCAGAATGGCATTGCTATAGAGCAGTCACCTGCATGGCAATTTCATTTTGACCATAAAGAAATCTTATTCGTGTTGTCTGCAGACTTGATATAATGACAGAAGTTGGTTATCATTCATTTAAGAAATAAATTTCATTTTTTAAAAATACATAAAGGTACGATTCACGCCATGAACGCGTTAAAGGGCTTCAAGGCGGGTGTGACCGCTCAACAGGGATGTTTACTCCATCTCGGCACCTGATTCTACCACTGGTGTGTCCAGGGATCCGTGTTAGTCCTGCCCTTAATTTCCTAATCCTTATCAGAGTTATGAAATTGACCAGGGTTCCTTATTTTCACTTTTCATAGAAGGTATACCGGCGTGAAGGGTTGTAGTTCGTACCGTCGTGCATTTTCTAAACGTCGCCTCTTAACGTAATGGAAGTTTATTTAAAGCTATTATCGAAGAAGGAAGTCTGATTGAACATACGTTTGCATCATAATTTTTGAAATTTACATTTACTTTTTAATCATTTAAGATCAGAATTGGAAATTTTTAATGATGTCTTTTTATACCCCCCGAACGAAGTTCAGGGGGGGTGGGGGGGGGGGTTATATAAGAATCACTCTGTCTGTCTGTCCGTCTGTCTGTGCAGATTCGTGTCCGGGCCATAACTTCTTTGTTCTCTGACTTAGGCATACCATATTTGGCACACAGGTGGATCACCATGAGACGATGTGTCGAGTACCTTCATGACCTCTATATGACCTTGACTCTTGACCTCAAGGTCAAAATTAAAGTTGTTTTTTTTTTTTTTTTTTTTTTTTTTTTTTACAATGGATTCGTGTCCGGGCCATAATTTCTTTGTTCTTTGACATAGGCATACCATATTTGACACATGAGTGTATCATCATGAGACGATGTGTCAAGTACCTTCATGACCTCCATATGACCTTGACCTCAAGGGCAAAATTAAAGGTTTTTACAATGGATTCGTGTCCGGGCCATGACTTCTTTGTTCTTTGACATAGGCATACCATATTTGAAACATGAGTGTATCACCATGAGACGATGTGTCGGGTACCTTCATGACCTCTATATGACCTTGAACTTTGACCTCAAGGTCAAAATTGATTATAGGGTTTTGACATAGTCATACCATAAGACATGGGTGTATCACCATGAGACTATGTGTCATGTACATTCATGACCTCTTTATGACCTTGATCTTTGATCTCAAGGTCAAAATTATAGGTTTATGCCATGGATTTGTGTTCGGACTATATCTTCCATTTTCTTCTACAAAGGCATACCATATTTTTACACTCAGGAAAGAGGTAATCTATACCTATTAACAACACCCTTTGGGAGATTGGGGTAAGCGGGGGTATTCTTAGTGAGCATTGCTCACAGCACCTCTTGTTATATCTGTAAAGACCGAATCACTGTAGTCTGTTAGGCGTATGAACACTATCGAGAATAGCGTCTGCATCTTGGCCCCACGTGAGCAGCTTTGTTGCCCATTCCGTCTTAGACAACATAATTGCACCTCATTCGAAACCTAGAGAAGTTGATTTTACTTCTAATGTGCTTAACATTACCAACACAAAAACTAATCCATATGCTGGATTTTTCAACAATTCGTCATTCAGAAATTGTACTTTCAATTTCTCGAAGTAATATCATGGCCGCCTTGCACCGGTTCACTACCTACATGTACGCTGTTTACAAAAACATAAAAAACATTTCAATGATCTCAGATTGTACAATGAATTCAAGAATTGGATTACTAAATACTTTCAGCATTGCAGACACATTTTTCTTTTACGATGACATAATATGTTATTCCAGTGGCTGTTCCGATAATCGCTAGTTAGCCTAAAGATTTGGCAGGAATTTTATAAATTGGAAAACAAAATGCACACGGTTTTTGATAAATTGAAACTACCAGGTTTTTCGTTATAGAAATGAATTTTTTTATAGATACCGATTAATGAATCAAAATACGGGTTATAATCTTGAGTTCACATAAACTCTGGCTCCCAAAATCGTGTTTGTCGACATGCTTGTCATAGCCAGAAAACCACGTGCGAAGGTGAGCACATCAGCATGTCAAAAGTATTCAACATTTCGACATAAGTTATTTATGGAGCAAGCACAGGAAAAGGAACAGAAATATTTCATTATAGAATCGTTTTACATCGAAGCCGACAACTGATAGTGGAGTCACATGACATGTAAAGATTTATTCCAAAATTATTCTTTAGGTTCAATCCTACATATTGTTCTTTAAGACGTTCATGCCTACATATACTGTTCTTTAAGACGTTCATTACCCCCAACTACATGCAATATTTTTTTTTATCATATTGAATGTTATATAAACAACAAAACAGAGAAACTTTTGTTGACATTTTATCAATTACTGTCATGCAATGTTTTGTATTTCAGCAAGCACAACACAAAAAAGTCCGGAAAACCGTTAATGCATGGGTTTTCTTTCTGAGCACGAGGGTCATAATTCAGTATTAAAAAAGGCGAAGATAACAAACAGTAACCAATCTCATAACTCCTATTAGCAATACAAAATAGAGTTGGGTAAACACTGAGCCCTGGGTATACCAGAGGAGATATTAGGTGCCTAGGAGGAGTAAGCATCCCCTGTGGACCGGTCACACCCGCCATGAGCCCTATATCTTGATCAGGTAAACGGAGTTATCCGTAGTCAAAATTAGTGTGCCAAGAACGGCCTAACAATCGGTATGAAACACGTCAGACAGCATGTAACCAAATGATAGGTTGTATTGGCAAACTATATCGTTTTAACGACCATACAATTTGCGAAATGCTGACAGTTGAGATCCCTGCACCATCAACTTGTTTGTCAGTAGCCTGCGTCGATTTAAAAACTGATCATACGCAGAGCAAGCTCTTGCGTATCGAATGAGTTCCGATATATACCCACTATATGCAGGTGATACTGGACTTTTGCTACATAAATATGGGAAGTTGACGATGGAGAAGCTGAAATCATCCCGTTTGTCTTTTAAAAAGTTGAGTTGTTATTTTAATCAACGGATTGAGACGAAATTCAAACTTGATCTGTAACGTGTAATGGCAAAGTAATGTACCAAATATTAAATGAACATCTGAAAGCACAACAAACAAACGTCGGGGAAACAGATACTTTATGCTATTTTTCTAAGTCCAACGGCCATAATTTAATGACAAATAAACGGACTGAGACGATTGACTGATTGAATATTGTTTAACGTCCTTCTCGAGAATACTTCACTCATATGGATACATCACCATTGCCGATGGAAATTCGAACTTGATATGTAACTTGTTATGGTAAGGTAATGTACCAAGTATGAAATGAATATCTACAAGAACAGAGAAAAAAGTGCGAAAAACTGATTTGCCGGCTGGGCGAATAGACAGACGGACGGAATGCAAACACAAAGTCCTGTTCAACTTGGTCGGTAGGAGACTAACAAAAGTGTCGAGGTTTCTACTGTTGTGAATGATAATCAGCTGTAGTAAATTAGTCAATAAAATTAAAATCAATATTCTTTCATAGATCTTGGCGTTTCTCTTTCTATTTTGTGTAGCGTATTTTGAAGCCAAGCACTGATATATTTAAGGAAAGTAATTTGCGATCATTTTCTGCTCTATAAAAGAGAAAAATCTTTTATTACCAGTTTTATACATGATGGAGAACCATTTTAACATTCGGTAATTAGTCCTGGTAATTTAACCAAGTTTACCTATATGTTTGCCGAATGTTTTTTTTTAAAAGGATAATGTCCTACAGCTAAAAGCACACTTTTATTTTAGTTTACGAAAATCTAGGGAGCTGACAAGTTGCAAGTTACAATATTATGTGGCTTGAGGAAAAGACATACGTTTTATACTTCGTTCTTAACAACAGCTGCGGCAGCCTAAATACCCAGGGATTATAGCGACCCCTGCCGAACGGACTGCGTTAGCTTTCAATTATAATGACGTGAGCTTTACCACAATATTAAATCAGGGTCTATCAGAGACCTGCGGATATAGGTTATCACTGATGGTGTAATAAAACGGTAGAGATAATGTATGTCATTAACGAGAACGCTTGACCTACTATATGAAACAAAAAACAATAACGAATGAGTACAATCATTCTGTCTGTAGTACAGTACATTGTCTCTCAAAATCTAATAGTGAGACATACATCTACAGTCTTGACCAGAAATAAGCCAAATTGACATTTCATCGAGAAAAAAGTGTCCTGTTGAATAATTCCCTGAGTAACTCAATGTGAGCTCTGCTCCTATTCTATGATTTACAACATGTTATCCAACTCAGCTGCTAGGAAATGAAGAATGATGGCCAACATTTGTAGAGCAATTGCTTTGTAAGTTCACCCTAATGAAAATAGTATGGCAAATTATAAGGCTCATGACTACATCTATAATAATTAAAAGTATCAAATATCTTCCCATGGCGTATTAAAGTATAAAAGCTTTTGGCACAATTTCAACTTCATCAATGTGCACATAGTTTGTGTCCTAGATGTTCAGAAAGACAAAACCCTAATGCATGGACCTTCAATTTCACATATGTGGTAGAGACAGGTTTTTAAAAGACAAAACTGTTTTTAAAAAAACGTTCACAGATGACAACTGAATCCTATATATCCACTCTAAGGGAACCAAAACAAATCCAATTAAAAGGAACAAATACAGATCCAATCAAAAGGACAAAGTAAAGATCCAATCCAAGGGAAACATTACAGATCCAATTAAAAGGAAACAATATAGATCAAACCAAAGGGGAAAACTACAGATCCGATTAAGGGGGAAAACTACAGATCCATCAAAGGGAAAACTACAGATCCAATTAAGGGGAAATTGCAGTTTAAATCCAATGGGAAATTACATACCCACTCAAAGGGGAAAATACAGCTCCACTCAAAGGGAAAACTACGGATCCAATTAAAGGGGAACATTAGAGATCCAATCAAAGGGAAAACTACAGATCCAATGAAAGGGATAAAGTACACGCACAACAAAAGACTCGGAAAATACGGGTCAAATAAAAGTAAAACAAAATATAAACCCAATAAAAGGGGGACAATGCAGGTCCAATCAAAGGGAAAAAAATGTGGGTCCAAACAAAGGGAATGAATACAAGTCCAGTGAAAGGGGAAATGCACGTACAATAAATGGGAAGTTAATCAGCTAAATATTACTGAAACCATTTTTTTTTTTACAATCTTCAAAAGGTAATGTGAAAAAGGTAAACACTTTCATCTTTCTTGAAACAAGGAAAATATAAAAGCGGTTAATACATGATTGTACCCCGATTCGTATTTCTTAAAGTTAACTGTTCTTTCTTTGACCTGCTTTTTAAAATGATATTCATGATATCATTTCAAATAATTGTCATTGGTGATTTAAACAAAGTGCATTCAGTTATATCGACATCTGACCTTAATTTCAGATTCACTCATTCTACAGTTAAATTGACCATTAAAACATGACCGGAAGCAGAAGCGTTCCGAGATCATCTTAAGGAAACAATTTACGAAGTACATTCTTGAAAATCACCGTTGGGAAACCAGTAGCTGCCACTTAAGGGCAAATTAATGCTTTTTTTAGTTTTGAAGTACAGATCATACGTATTTCTGTAAACATTATGAAGGTGTCCGACCTTAAAAAAGAATCTGATTATTTCATTTTTTGCGTGGCCGATTCACCTCTTTTTTAATGTTACAACTTGAATTCGAACTACATCCAATTTATTTATTTTGCTTATCCAATTCATTATTCATGCTTTAAAGTTACCGCCACGATGACCTAGAAGTAAGAGTGTTCGCCCCGCATGCGCAAGGACGGGGTTCGAATCCCGGCCGCGACAGACCTAACTCGTTAAGACAGGTAGTGACAGTTCCATCGCCAAACGCTCGGCATCAGGTGAGAATGTCACGGGTCCTCGGAGATGACCTCAAAAACGGATGTCCCTTGTCATAGTACGTGTGGCACGCTAAAGAACCCTCATTGCTCAAAGGCCGTAACCGTCGCGTAAAGGTTTAAATTCGAAGCCCGTCACCGGTCTTGGTGACGTCTCCATATGAGGAAAAATTCTCCTTTGAGACGTTAAACAAGATACAATATAATATTCTTTAAAGTTAAACTTCAAAATGTAATCAGCAGCTTCCAATTGGCTATCTTGCACTGTATTGGAGGGGGCGTAACCGGCGCCCCCCCCCCTAAAATTTTCAAATTTAAGGTAAATCGCTGTATCTTGTTTCGGAAAATATACTAAACGATAAAAGAAGCAATAATTTATTCCACTCAAGGAGAAATAAATGACAAAATCCTTTGATTTCTTGAATTACTTTATTGGGAGAACTTAATTTTTTCCGAAAAACCCTTAAAATTTGGATCATTTTATTAATTTCACCTCATTAAAATGATAGAAAATAGTACAAATGACTTAATAGGAGAAATATTTCAAGCCCCATAAAATCTGTAAAATCTAGGAGCTTCCGGGGGCTTCGCCCCCTGGACCCCCATCAGGGCTTCGCCCTGGACCCACTGCCTCTTAAAGTGGTGCCCCCCGTAACCACAATTCCTGGATCCGCCCCTGGTAAGTATATAAATTGTAAATTTGATTGATTGAAAAACCGTTTCAATATGTATACTTAACCGCAATGCATTATATATGCAAAAATCCAGGAATACCCTGGTGCTTTGTTTCTCCGCCGACCAATTTATGAAAGTAATTTCAATCGGGCAAAAATTGACTTCAATTCTCCTTAGGCAAGCAAGGAAATGCGACTACAATATCCCTTACCCAAGCAAAGAAAATAACTCTCAAGAAAAATATGCTAAGGCGCATGATCAGGAACTTCTGTGGAAACTTCCGGAAATTTCCCCTACTAAACTTTTATCAGGTCACGCAGTTGTTGCAAACTAACATAACTACGCAGTAAATTACTATGCTCTAAATGCTCACCCAGGGTCCTCAACTGGATATTTCCTAGAATTCTTAAATTTCCTGATTTGGACCTCCTACTTTTAGTTTACTTATACGTTTCTTGAAATATATTGATTGATTGATTGTATCTTGTTTAACGTCTCGCTCGAAAAATTTTCACTCATATGGAGACGTCACTAAGACCGATGAAGGGCCTCAAATTTAGACCTATACTCGGCACTTACAGCCATTGAGCAGTGAGGATTCTTTAGCGCGCCACACCTACTGAGACACGGGGCATCCGTTTTTAAGGTCATCTTCGAGGACCCGTGACATTCACACCTGATGTGGAGCGTTTGACGATGGAACTGTCACTACCTGTTTTAACGACTTAGGTCTGTCGCGGCCAGGATTCGAACCCCGGCCTTCCGCATGCGGGGCGAACGCTCTAACCTCTAGACCACCGCGGCGGTCCACCGCGGCGGTTCTTGAAATATATTTTTTATCTGTAAATAAGACAGGCACTTGACGTTTTAAATATCTATAATAATAAAAACTGTCTTTCTGTAAACATAATATTCACAAGGTATATCACGCCGCCATCTTGGTTTTCTGTTTTACCAGCTGCATCGCTTGAAAATTTCGGCGAAAAGTTCGATATAATATGATTATTAAACCCCTACCGTTTAGAAGCAACTCTGTCAAGGTCTTACCTCTCGCATCGTCATGGTGAACTGGAAATAAAGTCCATTTATCGGCTATAATCAACCGTCAAATATCGTCTACTGCTTCTCAAATGCAAGAAATCGCTGAATAGTGGATGGAAGTTGACAGGATTATGCAAATGAGAATTCCCTTGTTAATGTACCCTCTGACGTTTATGCGGGGGAAAAGGGGGGTGGGGGTGGCACTGAATGCAGGGTAGTTACAGCCCTGCAAACAATAAAATTCAGGCACAATTGTGTGGTTTCGGGACAGGCTGGCACGGGAAATTTATTTTAAAAATATATCGCATCACCAAAACATTGGAAATGCTCACCCCCCCCCCCCCCCCCCCCCACCCCTGTTTCGACAGCAACCCACGTTTTGTCACCCATTGTTACAACACTGAAAAATTACAGATAGGCAGTACAGGACATTTAGATGTATAAATGTCACTGTGAACGTTTGAGAGTATACCCACGTGTGTGTTAATTCATTTTTGAACTTTTCTTATACGTATGACATTTACTTTCAACTAGGCTAATTTTAATACAACGAATGCATGAATAAGTGAAGTTATCATGTTTAACGTTGTAAAAAATTAATAAAGTATATATTAATAGAATAGTGTTCAGGATCTATTACCTCGCTCTCTAGAACATAACTGCTAATTATAATATTTACTATTTTTAATTTTATCGACCAATGAAAAAAGGGCTATCCCAAAATTATGTCAACGTACGTCCGTCCACCTCTCAGCGATTTCTCGCATTTGAGAAGCAGTAGACGATATTTGACGGTTGATTATAGCCGATAAATGGACTTTATTTCCAGTTCACCGTGACGATGTGAGAGATAAGACCTTGACATAGTTGCTTCTAAACGGTAGGGGTTTAATAATCATATATCGAACTTTTCACCGACATTTTCAAGCGATGCAGCTGATAAAACAGAAAACCAAGATGCCGGCGTGGTATACCTTATGAATATTATGTTTACAGAAAGACATTTTTTTATTATAGATATTTAAAACGTCGAGTGCCTGTGGTAAATAACTCCTGTTAGAAGCATGACCAATGCGACCTGTCAACAAAGGGCGATTACTCCTCCTAAACACCTGATCCCACCTCACATGTTTCCAGGGGTCTGTGTTTGTTCTACGCTCAATTTTATATTCTGTATAGAATTTATAAGATTGATCTTCTCCTTTTCATGTAGCACTGAAAATAGTAAAACTGATTTCTTTCTGATCGGATTTGTTTACTGAATGCCAGTGTCTCTGTATAATCGCATACAATTCACATCTCCAGCATCAAAACCTCAATTACTTAAACCCTTCATTAGGAAAACTCACATTAATGAAACCCGCAATGACTGAAGTTTTCAAAAACTAAAACCCTCAATTACTGAAACTCTTATTTGATGAAATTTCCAATACTTTCCGAAACACTAAATAACAGAAACCCCTAATTAGCAAAACTCACATTTAATGAAAACATCAATTACTGAAACTCTCAAGTACTAAAACCAGAAATTCCCAATTTACTGAACCGCTAAATAACAAACCCTCAATTAATTAAACCCAGAATGTACTGAAAGGAAACTCTCATTTAAAGGAAACCCTCAAGTAATGCAAACTTCAACTTATGAAAGTTACATTTAGTGAAACCCCACGGAAAGGATGCCTTGTTAAAAACTCCAGCTTGATTTGTTGCGTGATCAAGTTCTGAGTCACAGAACTTTACCTATTCAATGTATAACGACAGGATAATGAACAATTTTGAAGGATTTAAATCAGCATAAATGTTTATTGTCATATAATGATGAAAGTGAAGTAGATGAAATTTACATATCAGGTATATGATTAGAAGCTGACGTTTTTGCACCTGAGACTTTTTTTAAGAGAAGAGTTATCTGTCTTTGTAAAATAAGAAAACCCTAAAAAAAAAAAAAAAAAAAAAAAAAAAAAAAATTAAATTGTGTGTGGTAAATGATTAATATTCCATATTTTTATAACGAGAAAGTGTATGTAACTTTCTACCAAGAGATTTGTAAGGAAATATAATATTGTTATAAAACATGCTCTTCCCATATATTCTAGATAAAATAAATCAAGCAGTAAACAAAGTTTTGAAAATTCCTATTGTGGATTATTTATGTTTGCCCAACTCTCTATTTTGTATTGCTTATAGGAGTTATGAGATTGATCACTGTTCGTTATCTTCACCTTTCATTTGAACCCTTCCAAATGATACCATGATTATAAAAATCCCACCATCCATTTATTAGATATGAAATATAGTCGTTATACATTGAACACCTTAACAACAAGTTAGAGTAAAGGCGTGTCTTAATCCATTCTTACATAAAGTTACAAGTTATTTTCATTTATATACATGTATCATATGATAACAGGCCATGGAATTTTTTTCTTTCAAATTTGAGTATACCACCATGCATTAGAAAATTATTGATGAGATTTATATTACTGCTAGAACATAAATTTGAGTATGAACATTATAAAATCCACATAAAGTGAAATGATACTAAGAAAGAATTATAATGTTATGATAAAAATCTAACATTAAGGGTAAACCAAATCTTACAAATTAGACATGGTGTTAAAGGTGAACTGTATACATATAAAAATGAAATTGTCAAAAAGGATAAACAGTTCTATCTCCACGTTGGTAATCACTTTTCATGTTTTAACTTTGAATTGTATTTGAATGAAAAGTGACCTAAATAAGTAAAATAACATGGGCCATGATTCCGTATATTGTTAAAAACACAGATAAGACGTGTATGTTTGTCCGGAGGAAGGGACAGGTTGTCCCCCCACACGTGTATATATATATATATATATATATATATATATATATATATATATGAATGATAAGCAATAACTATTAGAGGCGGGTTTGGATAGAATCATAATGCTTTATCTTGTGAAAGTAATTCCTACCTTGAAAAAACTTTGCTGGTTATTCCGGGGATCGTTTATTGGTCATTCCAGGATTGTTTATAATGGTCATTCCGATTCATAACTATACATGATCCTCAAATCGAAGTATATCCAAAGTCGATGACAAAAGATCGTCATTCTTTAAAAAAAAATTATTACAGGTTTCACAACACTTGGAGGAAAGTAATTAAGATAGTTTTTAATGCGAAAACAAAAACAAAAACAAAAAAAAACCCCAGCATTTAATCATGCGAGTTTTCTCTTTTACGTCACTATGTCATTGGAAGACTGTTCATTAGCCTGAAACAAAACCCAACATTTATAAGGAACTAAAGTTAATCTCATTAGAAGGTGGATATTTAGTTTCATCTTAGGATTGTGGATGTTTTCAGTTTTGTTGTCATGATGTAAAACATCCAAGTCTCCGACAGTACCTCACTAGGTGTGTGTGTCCACTTATATCCCCAGACGATTAAGATATCGCTAGTTCTCACATTCGCTGATCGATTACACCGAAATACTACGTTTTTGAAAACAAGAACATGTACACATATCACAAAACTGCATTTTGTAGTTTCTTTTGTACACTTTTAATTCTTTTAAACTAAGTCGTCTCCGTTCTCAGATGTCTGTCTCCATTTCAAATAACAAAAGTATCGATGTTCGGAGATAAGCATGTATTGCAAAACCATATTCCCTCAGCAAAACTTGCATTTAAAGATGTTAGAACTCTGTTATATTGCTCCCATCTGAACACCTCTGAGCTTTGTTGTTTTTCTCTCATTGTTATACGTTTGGTGTCTCCTGCGTTATCGATTTCCCTTTCCTTAACTGAGACTGATGAAAAGTTCTTTAAGTAATAGAACTCAATAAAACATCA